>NW_026683567.1:0-35321 GCF_030247195.1 Topomyia yanbarensis | reverse complement strand
GGGCTGTAAACTATTGGTCCAAGGGCAAGGGTTTCGACAAACATAAACACGGCTCAGGTGGAGAGATCAGTAGCAATGTACCGATTACGCATGTTGTGACTAATACCAATTCCTATCCGAATATATGTCAGTTTCCATGGACAAGTTACCCTGGTTGCATATCGCCATATCCATGGTGGTACTATGGAAATAATACTAATAGTAACAGCAATTCAAATAATAATACTAACATAAATCTAAACAATAATACAAATACAAATACTAACACTAATACTAATACAAATACGAATACAAATACTAATCACAACAATAATAACAATAATAACCATAATAACAATAACAATCATAATAATAACAATAATCACAATAACAACAATAATCATAACAATAACCACAAACATATTGTTAATAGGAATGACATTGATAGCAAAATTGACACCAACGATATCCCACAGATTAGTACACAGAAACGCAAAATATTGGCTATCCAACCATTGAAACCGGAAGACTTTAGAAACATGACCGAAAGTGATGTTAGAACGGTGATGACGTTTCTGAAAAGGGTTAATAAAAAAGTTATGATGCTCTGATAGTGATTTTGTTTAGTTTTCTTCGAACAAGTTTCCAATCATGCGATCTAGCAGATGACGAGCATTGCTGAATTCTATCAGTGTGTTGGTGACGTCATATAACCGTCTGCTTACAGTTCTGACTTGTGATGACCACAGGTATGTGACCTTGTCTAAACAATAATATGGATTAGTAATTTGAGTGGGGTCAAAATTATTAGTTGAGCTTGCCGTTTTCTTATCACTCAATTATCAGTGAGAACATCAGGATAGAAGTTCTTTTAAATCTCAAAGGAACTCTATCTCACCTCCCTTTATTGCGATTGCGATCTTTGTCACTGTCATTGTATTGAAGCATCTTGAATAGGCGAATGGGTCCGACAGTACTTAACATCAACCGCCACGGTAGAGCTCCATAAGGCAGGAATATAAGAAATTGTTATTTACCTTCGCCAAATTTACAGTTAATCAAAACGGGTAGAACGGTTCTTATTTCTGGTAGACGGAACTGCAGATTTTGAAAATTGATTATTCCTTTTTTCAGTTATAGTATTCATTGTAATCATTAATATTTCCGATACTGCCATCCTGAAGTAATGTTTTTTTTGAAAAGGGTCAATATTAAGCATACTATCAAAATTCACTTTGAGGAAAAATTCCGGACAAACCGTTACTCACTGAGCACTATTTACTGAACAAGAGAATAATGCTTCCTTTCAAATACTGCTGTAATCTATAATCGGCAAGTGAAGGTTTGTCCGGAATTTCCCCTCAAAGCGTATTTGGACAGTATGCTTATTGGCCTTATTCAAACACGTTGGAATTATTCCGACCAATTCCAAGTTAAAACAAGTAGAACAAAAACTTGAATGTAATCATAACGATCCGGACCAACATCTTCATTCTGTGGTGCACTCAACTCAATACAAACTCACCCTACCAACCTGTCCTTCCACCCACACTGCTAATCATTGTGTGTACACGACTCGAAGCTATTACCTTTCCATTTTCGTGTATGCAAAATTTCAATTTGCGCAGCGCACGATAAACTTTACACATAGCACGATTGCAAGTTGTGCATGGTTTAACTGTGTACGAGTTGCAGATATACCATACCACTTATTGTACTGCGCAAACGATATAGTCATGGTGCTGCTCGTTTGAAATGCAAACATTGACCGACTCAAACAGACACGAGACACCACTATTTATAATCTCACGGTATTTAATTGAGTAGCTTGGTGCTCACAATTGACGGCTCTGCCCGAAAAAGACTGACTGGGAGTTTTCACGGTTTGTATTAAAAAGACGGCAATCCATCTATAAATAAGGAAAATTAGTGATATTTTTTCTTACTTTTCTATATAAAAATCAAGTTAACAAATTTTCTATTGCGATTAAAGCTATGTTCACCTGATAAAACATATTAAGAAATGTTTAAGGGACAACCTTTGATTATTTATAGCCATATATGGTTAATTAAACCAGAGTGTAAGTGATCTTACTACGGAAAGATATTAAAAACCTGTTTTAATCCACCTAGCGGGGCAATTGTGTCTTTCTCATTTCTCTCGACACTTGAAGCAAAAAAATATCATACTTCATTAGGCTAATCAGCATTAGCTTGCTAACTCATTTTGTCATGCGAGGTGGGTGTGTAAGGAGGGCGAAAGTCCCACGAACGAACGACTCTCCAGCTTAATTTGGTATGCTTTGTGATATAGTGGTGGTTTAAAGATTATTGGGTTGAGAGGGAGGGGTGGGTATGAGGGTTGGATGGGGTGGTGATCTGAAGGTTGAATTAAGGGGATTTTAAATGGAGGGGAGTGAACAGTAGAGGGGGGGGGGTAACCCCTCTCTGTATGCCACCAACTACGCCCCTGTTAAAATCCAGAAACATTATGCTAGTTAAAATAAATTTGACCGGGATTAGGTTGACGTTTTCAGAGTGATTGCATAACCTTTCTATATGAGAAAGGCCAAAATGTGCCCAAATCCAAATAAAGTGAATTTTCGTCAATTTTTTTCGAGCTTGCATCAAATCTCGACATTTCATGCACCTTAAAGACATTTAGCATCAAAAATAAAAATTCTATTTTTAATTTCTCCTATAGTTTATATGGGAAATTTCTGTGTAACCGCATTCTTAAACCCGTAATTCCGGAACCAGAATTCCGATCGATACAAAATTCAGCAGCAGCCGATGGAAAGGTTGAACCTTTCATTTAAGACTAAGTTTGGGCAAATCGGTCCAGTTATCTCTGAGAAAAATGAGTGACATTTTTTGACACATACCCACATACATACACATGCACACGAACTGAGTCGAATGGGATATGACACTCGGCCTTCCGGGCCGGGGTTAAGTTGACGTCTTTCAGAGTGATTACATAACCTTTCTATATGAGAAAGGCAAAAAGGTGCGAATTCGGCAAAGTCCCAAAAAGTCGATCCTCATAAATTTTTTTTTTTCGAAATAGCATAAATTCTCGACGTTTCATGCATTTTAAATATGTTTGGCATAAAAAATACGAATTCGATTTCTAAAATTTCCCTGAAAAAAAAATTTTGAGTTCCGGCTTATATGGGAATTTCATATGTGACCGGACGGTTCAGTCTATATTTCTGAAACCATATAAGCTATCCATACAAAATTTTATAGATATATGTGGGGATAATATGGCTATCATTTGGGACTAAGTTTGTGAAAATCGGCTCAACCATTTCCGAGAAAATGATGTGAGTTTGCTTTTCCCGGGAATTTCCGGAACCGTCTATGGTGGTCAATGTAGTCAACGAAAGTTCAATTGGCCGGCGGTACCCTAGAATTGCAAATTAAAATTGTTTGAGAGACATTTTAGCGATTTTTTTTCTTTTTTTTGCTTTCATCGGAGTATCGGCTTGAATCGGAATTTGCTATGTAATCGCCACAACCCGTAAATCCGGACCCGGAAGTAGGATCGAGACGAAACTTAATAGCCATTTACAGGGACGTAACACCTTTCATTTGAGACTAATTTTGGTTGAATCGGTCTAGCTATCTCCGAGAAACCGATGTGACTGTTATTCTGAATTTAGATACTTCTGCCGCAGCTTCCGGAACCGATGATGGTGGCCGATGTGGCCAAAGAGACTTTGAATGGCTGTTAGTGACCTACCACAAATCGAAACAGTTGTGGTCACATTTTGGAAAAATTTTCATCTTTATACATTCATTGCAGAATTTATTAAAATTGACATTTTCTGCGTAATAGTACTGATCACCCAATTCCGGAACCGGAAATCGGATCCATTAGAATAGCAGCCTATGGGAATGTTGTACCTTTCATTTAAGACTAAGTTTGTCAAAATCAGTTCAGCCATCTCTGAAAAAAATGAGTGGCATTTTTGGTAACATACACGCACAAAGACGCACATACACACATTTGCCGAACTCGACGAACTGAATCGAATGGTATATATCACTCGGTCCTCCGGGCCTCCGTTAAAAAGTCGGTTTTCAGAGCAATTGCTATACCTTTCTATTGAGAAAGGCAGAACATGATTTTTGATTGGACACCACCTCTTAATCATGTCTAAATTAAGTCATTTTTAGCGAAAGTGTTTAAATTCACACCTAGAACAAAAATCTGAGCTGATCCATGCATATTTCCAAACTATTTCAAAATGTGGAGTAGTGTGCAACGCACAAATATGAGGTTGGTTGAACACTAACCAATCATTTGGGAGATTTCGCTTGGAGACTGAGAGCTGAAAAAACAGATTCATTTACGCACCCGATGATTCGTTTTGGGTGTACATATATTTGCAGAGAGCTTTTCCAACTGATAAAGGCAATCGCTAATAAACACAGTTGATTCTTATCAAAATATATTTAGTGTACAGTTTTTGTGGTAAACTGTGAAACGACATACAAACGAATCAATTGGTGTAACGGAATCGTATACTATTAAAATGTGAAGTGGTAATTTTGTAACTGAGCGTTAATTTGATTCTAATTTAAAGTGAGAACAACGAGCAAAAATGACCCAAAAATAATAAAAGAGATCAAAAATGCCCAAGCGGAAACACAAATATTGATAGAGAATATTTTTGCTATACATGGGTAATAGACTGGTTCAATTTTTGACCTTTAGCTCCACCAGGCTCTACTGATTTCTTTTATGGCCCTTATTAATTGTGCAAATTTTGGTACCGATTGGTTATGTCCACGGACCCTCCAAAAATTTCAAAGTTCATATGAAAATTAGTATGGAAAACCGGTTAAAATTGAAAAAATTAATCACTTAAAATCACTTCATCAATAAATTCATGAGAACACTATATATTTCTAAAGGTATTCCTCAACTGAACACATTCGTGGCAGTGGCGGCGCTAGACTTTTTGCCGCTCGGGGCAAAAAGTTAAATTTGCCACTCTCTTACATATTTCTGACTAACCAAACTATCTCATCAGTACAGTTTTCTGCGTATGTTGATGAAAATTGTAACAGAATAGTTAACAACTTTGAAATTTATCTAGTTTTTTTACATTAGATGTTATTAGTTAGAGTTTATCTAGTTTTTTTTCTACATTAGACGTTATTAATTAAAAAACGAGATTTGCTCGAAACATTACTTAATGTTAAGATTCTTTGAATCTTGATAGTGTCGCCACGAATTTCATTTTTTGGGAGATTTTTCATTCTTGCGGAATGAAGGCCTTTTCAGCCATATTATCGATAAAACATATATTACACCTAAAAACGAATTTTTGGTTTTTTTATTAAACTTTCAATTAAGAAATGATTATATAGTATCAAAGCCCGGACAAAATTGAAAGGGTGAAATTTCCTTTGTTTTTTAATTCATTTGGAATCTACAGAATAAAACGCATTCAAACTTGACCAAGTAGCCTTGCAGCAGCGTTACGTATTAATCACGGTGAGGCTACAATTCTGTTAACAAGATCGCACTTAACCGTTATGTGTCCGATAGCGTACTCCTTTGCAGATTTTAATTTATGAAATTCCAGTACTACCCGGATACCACCAAAACCGAAATACTAATAACTATTGGAATTTTTATCCAATATGGATACATTTGGATGTTTTGAATTCCGGAACTCAACCACTTTTAGAATCTGTGAAATGCATCTGATTCCCGGTTATTCAGATTTCCGGAAGTAAGTTTCAATACTGGGATACAAAATGTAAAATAATATAATTGACCCCGCAACGCTCTTCCCGGAGCAGGTACCCGCAAGGCCGTGAGTGACCGTTCCAAGGTTAAATCGTCATATGATCCCGTAACGATAAGAAAAAACCATCCGAGACAATTCCAAGAATTTTGATACCTGTTGAATTTTATTAGTATTTACAAATTGTTTCTCAATACTGGAATATCCTTCTGGAAATCCGGATTAGCGGAAATGCGACGAATACGGGTTCAATTTCATCGATTCTAAAATTGGATGGTTTCCTGAATTCAAAACATCCAAAAGTGGTCTAAAACTATTAAAAATTGAGATGGCTACACACTTTTGCATTTGCGGGTACACGGGTACCTTGTCGGCCTGTTTTCTTTTTGAGCTATCGTCAGCTTCTGTAGCGAAATGAGAAGCCTCCGACCGGATAGGAGGTTTGTGCAGGTGTAACAAGTCCGGCATCACCTTTGCGTACGGATCAGATCATTTAAATCATGCTACGAAAAAAAGAGTGGCTATTGGAAATTTGGAATTGTAAGTCGCTTGGCTTCCAGAGGATCGACCGAATTCTGCACAACGAGTTGCAAACTCGCAAACTCGGGGTCGTAGTATTGCAGGAACTTTGTTCGGCAGGTGTGAAAAAACGGACATCAAGCAACCTACCAGATCAGCGGCACAACAAACGAGCTGGGTTTTATAGTGCTGGAGAAGATTCGCCTACACTTGTTCAAGTAATAGCGAGAGACTGTGTGTAGTGAGAAGCAAAAATCCGTTTCTTCAAATACCGCATCATAAACGTTCACTGCCCACACAAAACGAGACCAGCGAACGACAAAGATGCATTTTAGGCCGAGCTGGAGCGTTTCTATGACAGCTGCTCACGATGTGATAATTAATTGATTTACGGCGACATGAACGCCCAGATACACAGAAAAAAATATTTTGCAATTTTAAATTTATTTTCATGCACATATTTGGAGCAAGAATATCAATGTAAAATTAAGTTCCAACACAAACACACACAACTTGTCGTGCTTTCTGCCAACGATGTTCACAGCCACTCAAATGTTAGTACAGCACTCGTGAGCATGGACGCCGAGGCTCAACATCTAGCAGCAACGATCGTGCTGCAGAAATACGTGCAGAAGCTGGAGACGGCACTACCAACAGAAGAATAGGTATGTGTGACTACTCTTGATGGCTGGAGCAACTTATGAAGCCCCACAGGTAGCACTACTGCGATGAAGAGAAGAATACTGCAGAGGCAAGAATGATGCAGCACCGTACGAGGGAGAACGAGAAACGATGCAGGCAAGCATGGATCAGAAAAAAACTCGGTATTCCACTGGGCACTCCACTGGGTGATTTAGAAGATTTAAGAGGAAGAGACATTACCGGATGATTGTATGGTGAACATGGTGACCGGCGATGAGAACACCAGCAGAGAAATTCAGAGATGTATTCTGGCAGGTATTTGGGCTCGGGTTTTTAGTCGAACAAAGTACGCTAAGGTACGAAGCAAACCAGCTACAAAATGTTCATTGAACCGATTGGCCAATGGGCTATGCAGACCCGTAGTGTGCGGTTAGCCAGCTCTCAAATCTAAAGTTGATAGAAGATTAAATAACGAACTGCAATGACTTCCAATTGAAAATTGTTGCAAACTTAACGTTCGCTTTTATAGTTGCATAGCAACAAAAATAGGACAAATATTTGATCATGGGCAGTAAAGCAGCCACCTCCTTAAAACTGTAGCAAATATCATGAAGAAAGTTAGATCGTTTATCAGCGAGGAGATACCCCATTTTTGGTGTTTCTTGAAACGCTGGAAGCTCGTTTTTTTATCTCAAATTTCCAAGACCAGGAAATGTTTGCTTCAGCTTTGTGTCATCGCTTCCTATAGCTGTTATATTCGGTCACTCATGAGGACAATGTTTACCTTTACAACAAATCTTCGATTACAGTTTTTAGGAGCAGTAACAGATGTCTCACGATGGGGATCGTCAGAGTCATAGTCTTCCTGAGCCAAGTGAGCATAACGAGGCGTAACTCTCCTTAGTATTTCTGTTAAAAAGTGCTTAAAGCGGCTTTGAATGGATTTTAATTCTCTGCGCACTTGCCACTCGCGGTTTTATTCTACAATAGCCTATTTACCATTATTTAGTGCAAAACATGACGCGCGGTACGAACCTTGTTATAGAACAAGTTCGACACAACAATACTGCTAAAGGTCACCCGATACAAGTTTGAAGGGAAATACGTCCTGTGCAATTGCCATTCAAAATCTTCAATCACTGGAGAAAGCGGTCCTTGAAACAACACCGTCGATCTCGACTATGTGAACCGACATTTAGATGTTGTTAGTCCGTCATAAAGTCTCCTGAAAAAATACTTCGGCACTTGGCATCAAGCACCTAACCTCGAAAACAAATCTGTAGTGAAGTTATTTTTAAAATATTTTCAAACTTTAGTAACCCGTTGGCACTCTATATTAATGGTTTCAGCATTTCCGCGTCACTTTCGAAGGATGTCCTAAAAATTAATTTTCGTGCTTTTTTATAAAAGTCCACATACTTCGATATCTTAATTTACTTCATAAACTATGTGCAGATAAGTCATAAAGTAAGTCACGATAAGTGTGCTATTTTCACTTATACACTCAATTATTGGTCGAAAGTCGAACAGAAAAGGATAGTCAAGTGGCGCTCAGGGCACAAAACTAAGACTTCGCCAAGGGCGCCAGAAGACCACGTTACGGCTCTGAGGCTATACAGGCGAAGTTGCAACGTACCATGGGTGTTTTCGAACGTAAGATGTTGCGAGCGATCCATGGACCGATGCAGTTGGAAGTCAGCATGACAGTATGGCGTATGAACCACGAATTGAAACAGTTGTTTGGAAAACTATATATCGTTCATACAACAAAATATGCGAGGCTGTGGTGAGTTGGGCACGTCGTTAAAGTGGCGGACGACAACCCGGTAAAAATGGTTCATAAAACTAATCCGACTAGCACAAGTAGCCACAACGAGCAAGGTGGGTCGACTAAGAAGGGAACATGAGGAGTCCTAGTGCTCTGTGAAGCTGGCGACAAACGGCAATGAACGGAGTGAGCTAGAGACGACATATTCACGGAAAACGAAAATTCAGCTCAGAAGCGAAAACATTAGTTGATTTCCTGATTTCAGTTAGTTATTATTTAGGACAACTAACAAAATTCTAATTTTTCTAAATTAGATGTGTTATTTTTCATCTCCCTAAATAAAGCTAAAACATTGGTTGAAATTACTGTTTTTTTAGTTAATATTTCGAAATGGAATGTGCTGTCACTTTTAGCAAAGACACATCACTCGTATATTCAATCACTTTGTTGGCTGAATTTAGCAGCTGATTTTGTTGAGTTCAACCAATGCTAATAGTTAATTTCAACAAATGTTCTTGTTGTATTCAGTGTTGGCTTTCGTTGATTTCAACTAATTTCAATTGTTATTTCAACAAAAAAAATTATTATAATCAGAATTTTCTAACGTTAATTTCAACTAATATCAATGGTTAGTTTGAACGGAGGTCCCTGTTGTATTCAGTAATAGTTTTTGCTGATTTCAATCTTTAACTATTTTTGAATTTAGTTTTTCAGTTGAATACAACTTTTCAATTCAAGGCCTTCTTTCTGTAAATGAAGAGTTAAAATAGTCTAGCTAATGCATTCATTGTATTATTAGCATTATGTTGCTTAAGAAAGAATATAAACATTTTGGCACTTATCGACTAAAGTTGGTATTACAGTATATAGTATATTCATTTTCAAGAGTTCAATAATAGTTTTGCCTAAGTATTGAAGGCAATACTATCAATAGATACATTTAAAATACTTCGCTTTAATAAGTTTATGGTATGCACAGTCCACCAGTACAATTATTTTGAACCGTGAAAACGCTACGAACGATAGACGACGGAGGTACCTATTACTACACACTTTATATAACCGACTAGCGGAGAGGAAAACAGAAAAACTAGCATCCATGAATGTAAACTTGCATCAAGTATCTTTTTTTTTTGAGGTCGCTGCCGTGTATTGAAGAATGCCTAAAACTCTGAACTAGGCCCCGTCGAGTCTAGTCCGTCATCTGTCCGTCTCGTCCTGTCGTGTCTGGGGCTTCCAGGTTGCATGCATTCACCAGACGAGACTAGCTTATGTCAGCTTAATTGTGCACTGGTTTCGTAGAATCGAGGCGATCATCGAAATGATAGATCCTACGAGTGAATGCACTTGGCCCAGTCACCTGTCGAGCATTTGTATATTTGCGTGTGTGAATGTTTATGTGTGTATGGGAAGTGTTGCATGTTGAGATATGTGTGTTACCTGTAAATAATATGTTAATACAAATATGCATGATGTTAAAATAAGACATGTGTAATATGCTACTTACAGTTTGTTGTTCGTTCCTACTTATCTGATTCAATTGAGTATGAAAGTACATCTCAATTTTTCTAAAACCTGGAGACGTCTGATGGCAGCGAATAGTCATTGTTGACAGCAATATTGCCCTCTTATGTTAAATTATCTCGGAGAAGTCATCAGAGGAATATGGCGCATGAGATCGAAAATAAAATAAAAATAAAATAAAATAAAGAGTGGAGTTAGTACTGTTATTGAATATTAATTGAACAACACATGTACCATGCAATAAAACTACTTGGAATCGTCCAAATGCCAGAAAATGATATATATTTACCATTAACGACAATTAATTCCGTTAGAAGTTTCTCATGCTATGCTGGACGGGAATGGACGATTGACGTGCATCGGTAAATCAATCGGTAAATCAATCGTACCTTCATTTATCCATTCCGAATGAATCGAATCGAATGCACGAATTGAACACCAGTAAAAAGTGACCAACGAATCCCAAGAAGGATCACCCACTATTCCATCATATAAGCCAGTTCTGCATCCATTCCCTGGTCCACATGTCACAAATACTCAGACGCCCACATACACAGATAGACACACGGCTAGCACACAATTGTACACTAGTACCAAAAACTACAATTATTACAACACAACACAACTAATAGGGTTCTACTGTTTTTTTTAATGCGCCTGTGCACGTTGCCGAGGTCGACCGATAAATCGACACACAATGACTTCCACTGCGAGCCGTGCTCACAAAGACTGCCGTTAAGCTGTTTAACAATGTCTGCAAACACAGCCCACAGAAAAAGTCAATCCACGGCGACCCGCCAATCGGCCACGCCAGTGTGCACAGGCTATTAGTTGACCGTTAGTTTGGGCTGGTGCAGAGTATGAAAAAACACCAAACATAAAAAAGGCCGATAAGCCCTCTCGGTCTCCTCGATGCACCACTATCGAGGCGCAATGCAATAACCATCCTAAAGCAGGTGTCTGCTCAAATATGCTTGAAGATGTTTGCAATACCGTCAAACCCGTCAACCTAGGAGAGGGAATGTAAACTTGCATAAAGTATCTGTACTATTACTATGTAAAATAATGTAACCAGTTAAAAGAGATTATAACTACTAGAGGTCGCATGTCGCTGTTAACACTGAAAATTTATTATCTCGCTCTTACATATGCTAGGGCCATTAGTTTGACACATATTGCCCCAAATACACATATGTCAAAGTAATGGGATACAATATGCTAGAGCGAGACCCCATGTTTCAGTTTGTGAATACATGGGGACAGTAGCGGTTTGCTCCCTCTAGTAGTTATAATCTCTTTTAACCAGATGCTTCATTTATTCTCGTGCATTCACCGGATCTTAACTTCTTCGTAAGTTTCTTAGTAAATGGCTGAAAATTCTTACTACACGTCGCTTTTACACTGCTTTGATGACACTAGTACAAAACCAAAAAAAAAATGCTGCTGTCACTTGATACCTTGTTATTTCATCCGTCGGCAGTAAGGTGATCAGTCAACCAGTACAGAATATAATCTCGCTGGTGGTGCTGGACATGGTTCCGTGTAGATAATTTTCGATTAAACAATTTATTTAGCAAAGACCAGCGCCCAAACGCCAAAAACATTTTCCACGACAAGTTTGATTCGCAAGCAAGATAGCATTAAGAGTACAGATTTTACTAGCTCCGAAAACAAATGTCTCATTCTAAAAGACCGCGCTGAGATAATAGCATATGGCGACGTTGTAGAACTTTTCCTATTCTGCAGCACACAACATGCTTCCTCTGAAAATGAAATGTAAAACGTAAACAAAACATATGAAGCAGAAGGTAACCGAAACTTACCTGCTTGTTAATCAGTTCCAAGTAACTTGTTATAATCTAACCGCAATCAAAAATTGATATAAATGACCACCGGATATTTCATCAAGCACAGGTTTTCGCCAATTAAACGCACATAACAATCGATCAAGAATATTCATAAAATAATTAAGTAGTTTTTCGTATGCATGTCCATTGGCTGATACTAAGGAATTATAAATTTATAAACATTTTCAAATGCCAAAATGAAAACAACGAAACCACCAGGGAAGCCAGTTTTAGCACTTCTCGAAAGTCCCGGTCAACTCTTTCGAAAATCGATTCGAAATTAGGTTTTACACCAACCGACGCAACCCCACAAAATGAGCCGGATGAACTTCGTTTGACAATTCTCGGTGGTTTGTTTACATGGAAGTTACGTGAGTTCGAATGTAATAGATGAGCACCCGTTGCACTCGCACTCACGCAACTGACAAGGTAAACAAACCACCGAGAATTGTCAAACATGAACTTTATTCACCATGAGTTCATTCGTGTCGTCATCTTGTAGAACTCAATCCTGAATGAATTCAGTATCAGCGATGCCAGATGTGAAGACGTCTTCATTTTGAAGACATTTGAAAGGTTGTGAAGACGTGCTTTTCATTTTGAAGACAAATTTGTTTCGGATGTCTGACCGATTTCTGGCAGAATTCTGGCTCAAAATCTAAAACCGATTCAGAATCCTCCCAGTGAGCAAATTTTCTGGCAGAGACCGCTCTGCTAGATTTCTGTAAGTCTTGGTTTGGTTAGTTGAGCTAGGACGAACTCGGTTTCGCTCGCATTTTCGGGCAAATTTTAACAGGAACCGAGCAAAAACCTGACTTAACTCGGACATAAATTTTGCAAAGATCCTGGCAATTCCTACCTGGTAGAATTTGGCACGAATCGAGCAAAACATCAAACAAAGATGTGGCAGGAAGCGTGCAAAGATCTTGGCCGTACATTTTTGGCTCGATTCTGGATAAAAGTGAGCAGCATCGGTTAGTTTAACCGCTTCTGTCAGAAACGGTTGTTGGATTTGAGCGAATTCGTTGCCAGAATTCTCGCACAAATCGCGCAAAATGCTCGCAGAAACTCTGCCAGCATCAATTTCGCTTTGCTCAACTTTTGCTAACTTTCTGCTTGTCACGCTGACCGGGCTGGTCGGTGAAGACAAATGAAGACATTTTTTAATGAAATGTGAAGACATTTGAAAAATATGCCTGGTATCCCTGTTCAGTATTAACCCTTTCATGCCCAATTTTTTTCTAGTGCATGTAGGGTTTCAAAACTATTTTTTCTTGAAAACGGTGGGGTCAAGAAACATGAAAAACCTATTTTCATAAAGATAGGTGCTTCCATGGCAGTGCTAGAAGCTGGTCAATTTTTACCTTCTAATGCTCAATACAATTGTCCTCGAATAATTACGATAGTCTAATTGCGTGGAAAACGTAGCCAACGACAGTCTAAATTGATAAGTTTTATCAGTTTTCAACAATATTGCACCATAACAAAGATATATAAAAAAAATCTTTTTCCGTCGTCAACGTAAACTGTCCCTGGCAGCACTGCTCCATCGTAAATCAATCAGACTAATTGCAATAACTTCAGTTCTAGAGCTGATCCTTGCAACTGTTAATACTCAAATTAAAGGCAATAATCACATTAATGAGCCTTACTTGTTTTTGTGAGCAATTCTCGCCACAATCAAAAGTTATAGCTGTTTAAAAACGATGTTGTCCACAAACAACATGGGCATGAATGGGTTAAGCGATTTCAAAACCGATTGAGTCAGAATCGGTTGTTGCATTTTAGCTGGAATACATGCTGAATCCATTCAGGATTCAGAACCGGGTTTCAGTTCTTGTTCCGAAATGGGTTTGCTTGGGGTAGTACATCCCATACTATTTTTCAGTTAACGGCAAGTTGCCTAGAACAAAGTTACAATTGCCTACCCGCTCACCAGCATCTATATTCGCCCATCTTTTCCAACACTGCCATTTAGTATTGTGAAGCAATGTTGGTAAACACGGCTCACAGTAAAAGTCAATTTATGTCGACTTGCTAGCAGAGGTGCCAGATTTGTCTTTATTTTGAAGACTTTTGAAATGTTGTGAAGACAAGTTTTTCATTTTGAAGACAAATTTATTCAGATGTCTGTCTGATTTTTGTCAGAATTCTGACTCAAAATGAATAAACGATTCGGAATCCTGGCCGCTTAAGAAAAATGAAGACATTTTTAATAAAATGTGGACATTTGAAAAAGATACCTGGTATCCCTGCTTGCTAGTCGACTTCGTCAGCGCCCGCTAAGAACGGTTGGTTTCAAAATCGTCCAATGAAGGACGTTCGTTGGACCAATTTGGACAACGTCCAAATAACTGTTCAACAAAGTCCATCGTTGGGTTCGTGTTGAACGATTTTGAAACAATTTCTTGGACGTCTCAGTGGGCGTGCACAGGCTAATAATGGGTTTGTTCCAGTACCAGGAGAAACTGGAAGTGCTCTGGAGCAAACAGGGAGAAAATCGTTCCTGTATTATCTTCTTCTCTTTTTCTTCTTCTGGTGGCAAACCGGAATGAAAAGGAGCAAGAATGTTTTGCTCCTGAGCAACAGGGAGTAACTTCCATGGACTGGAACAAACCTAATGTCTACTATATAGTTATCCTCATACCCCTTGAGAACGATTGGTTTCGAAACCTTCCAATGAAGGATTTTCGTTGCACCAACGTTGAACGAAGTAAACTGTGCAGCCACCCGGTCAAACCATTCGGAATTTGATCGGAATCCTGAGTGGAGTCAGTATGTATTCCAGCTCAAATGCAACAACCGATTCTGAAACAGATTGAGTCGGAATCGGTTGTCGCATTTGAGTTGGAAACCATACTGACTCCATTCAGAAATCCGAACCGGTTCCGGAATGAGTTTAACTGGGCAGATTTACTTCTTCTGTCCGCGTGTCTATATTTAAAACATCGTTTTTGGTCACAGCCAAACAGTTTTGTCTGCCAGGGGTTGGATGACAAGGGGTTAGGGCCAAAACGCATCGTGTTGGACTAAAGAAAACACGAAAATGGTTAACGGCACATTGTCTTCAACTGTCAACTTCAACGATGTTTGACTTTTTATACTCATTAATAAAACATTGCAAAACAGAAAAATATCAACAAAGTTGAGTAGTACAACTGGCTGTAGGCCTGTATATCCGCTACCGTATGCGTCTCCGGATCTCCGTTGTCGTAACAAAGCCATTGGTGAATCAGAGCGAGTAGTGTTCGTGGAATTATTCTCTCAAGCTCAGGATTTATTTAGGAAGATTGACGTCGTGTGTCAATCAATGATATGAAGGAATCTTCAGCTGTGTTCGTATCCAAAAGGAAAAAGCGCGCTAACTTCCTGGATCTGCTGCTTTACAAACATGACCCGGTTCCTTTCGACCTAGGCAATGAAGTTTGTTGAATCTTCATCGGAACGAGTTAGAAGTTCTACATCACTGTGCTGTGTTTACAAGATTTGTAGCTGATTTCGGTGCAGTACTAGCTAAGAAAAATACACGGAATACGCCGGAGAGCGGAATGATTAACAAAGTTTGATGCCTCCGTTGATATGTACTGTTGCGTCAATGTGTTAGTCAAAGGATTTATCAAGATCGTGATGCTTAGTTACTTTAATATCGCTTAGAAAACTTCATGCTTGTGGCATCATCTTATATTTAATCGACACGATGTATGACACTACTAGATCAATTGTGCCATGGCACTGATGGGGCAGAATTTAAATATAGATTTTTTTTTAAACAAACAGTTGATATAATGAAAGCTTACGTCTTAAACTTTCCTGGAATTTTGATCATTAATCCTGACAGTTGGATAAGGCGGGCTGATCTGTCGTTTAACCGTTCAAGATACTTGTATAGTACTACGGAGATAAAAGGTACGATATTACAACAAAGTCTGTCACCGTTCTTTGCTTTATAACAGCGAGAAGGTTATTCATTATTAAATAATGAATAACCTCGCTATTATAAAGCAAAGAACGGTGACAGACTCAAAATATAGATAAAGTTTTTATCTTTGTTGATCCCTACCACTGCCATGCTTAATCGGTATCTACATAAATTGAGTGCCTAAATGTAATGTAGTTTTACATATTTATCAAATCGCTTGTTAGTTTGATCCAGTGCCCGTATAATATGGCAGTAGGTGAATTTCCCGGGTGAATTGGAAGAGATTCATTTTTCTATTTTTGTCTCCGGCAACTTACCAGGAATAAACATAACATTTGATTATTTCCAGAAGTAAGTAATATCCTAAAATTTCCAGCGAATGTTAAGCCAAATTTACACCTTTCCGATCCGATTCAGTGACGGTTCATTTCCGTGCACGGACACCAATATGCTTTCATACACAAATGCGAGCATTTACACTTGTACCGTGCCGGAGAAGTGTGAATGTTCGCATTTCACCGTAGTAAATATACTTACTTCACAATTTTTAAAATCCAGGGATCTAATTTAGAACACTGCACTATTTCGATTGAATTTATTTTTCTTTCGTTCACTACATGAATAAAATGCTACGTCCACTCGAATTACGTAATAAGCTTTTTTTTACATTTAACTATTTTACCAGTTACAAAACTGGCTTCAAAACAATTTTTTGCGTTTTCCTTCGTGCTGAATTCTCACAGCAAACATTTCCAACTCAGAAAAAACAGAACTGAATTTAACCCAATTTAGATAAACCAATCCCTTCAACTTCTGATTTCAACGGCATGCTTAGTAGAAAATGCAAATTTGGTTTTTTGTTTTCATTTTGCTGGATTGTGTCTAGGATATCATCCAGCTAAATTTTTTTTAAAAATCAAGAAACATTTTTAGAAAGATGTGAGTTGAATTTCAACTAAACTGTTAGTTATTTTTTCACTTTTCTTGTTGAATTCAACTAATCCAAAAACAGAAACTGAAATTAGCCGCAGAGCTGATTTCTTGCTTTCCGTGTTGATACAGCAAAGGACATGGTGGCATTAGACTGATTGGTACGGTAGGTAATAAGAGAGTTAAAGGAGTTAGTGCCAAGATCTCGGTGTTGTCAAAAACCAATTGCAATTGTAAATGTTGGAAATTACCAAAAGTTTGGAAAGGTTACTGGAAATAAATAAAACGCCGTATAACGTGTGGGATATATTTGCCACAATTAGACAGTGTTAATATAAACATAAGAAAACAAATTAACATCAAATTTACTTACGATTACAGCAGTAAGAACCCATTTTTTCTGGTTCCTCATTTGTGAGAAATAAAGTGCACATTTACCTTTATTCGTGATTTTGTTAACTTCATTACAGATTTTTTTCTCGAAAACAGTTAAGTTATTAACCCTTTCATGCCCAACTTTTTTCTAGTGCATGTAGGATTTCAAAACTATTTTTCATTGAAAACGGGGAGACCAAGAAACACGAAAAGTCTATTGTCAAAAAGATAGGTGCTTCCATTGCAGTGCTAGAAGCTGCTCAGATTTTACCTTCCAATGCTCAATACAATTCCCCAAGAATATTTACAATAATCCAATTGTATGGAAATCGTAGCCAAAGCCAAAGTCTAAATTGATAAGTTTTATCAGTTTTCAATAATATTGCACCATAACGAAGATATATGAACAAAATATTTTCCGTTGTCAACGTAAGCTGTCCCTGGCACCACTGCTCCATCGGAATCGAGCCAGACTAATTGCAATAACTTCGCTTCTAGAGCTGATCTATGTAACTGTTATTACTCAAATGAAAGGCAATAGTAACATTCATTAGTCTTATTTGTTTTTGTGAGCAAATCTTGCCTCAATCAAAAGTTATAGCTGTTTAAAAAAGTTGTTGTCCACAAACAACATGGACATAAATGGGTTAATAAAGGATTTTCTTAAAATAATTTGCGTTTGCATTTGCTAAGATCGTTACGTTTGAGGTTCAGGTTCAGATATATATTGTTTTGTTCCGTCAGATCCGTCGTACTTCTGATCGTCAACAATTAATCTTCTACAGGCGCCAAAACAAAATGAATTGAAACGTTTCACCCGCGCTTAACGTTTATCGCGGTTAATGAACAATGATAATCACTAATAAATAATTAAATTATGTCCACGGTAATGAGGATGCAGACCGCCTGGCATGCCTCGGACGTCAATCCAGCACCTTACTCACCAAGAAGGTTCCAGCGGCAGACATCTTGAATGAGTTCAAAGGGAAAGCGGTAGCAAATTTTACAAGCCATTGGAGAAGCAGCCAGGGACATCTACAAAAAGTCAAGTGTACACTCGAAGGATGGACCGACCGTGACAGCAGACTCGAACAGAGGGCTCTGTCCC
The DNA here is from genome assembly GCF_030247195.1 of Topomyia yanbarensis. Classification (NCBI taxonomy): domain Eukaryota; kingdom Metazoa; phylum Arthropoda; class Insecta; order Diptera; family Culicidae; genus Topomyia; species Topomyia yanbarensis. The sequence continues at coordinate 16,942 of NW_026683567.1, read as the reverse complement.
GGCTCCGCGTGGGACACACAAAAATCACTCACGCTCACACCATATCACGTGTCGACCCTCCGATCTGTGAATCCTGCCAAACTAGACTGACGGTCGAACACTTGCTGATTAACTGCCAGGAGCTAAACGATCTCCGTCAGCAGTACAACCTGCCCTTGTCCATTCGGGATGTTTTGGATAACGACCCAGTTCGAGAGGAGACCCTACTAGCCTTCTTAAAAGATGCTAGGATCTTTGATGCAATTTAAACAGGAATCAACATCTTCCGCGGGCCCTCCGCCACACTCTGGAGAGTGCTGGGGAGGTTTCTCCGCGGCCCTAACATACCCAGATGAATCAGCTAAACAATGCTCCATTCGACTGCAAACCCGCAAACCACGACAACGCAAAGGAGGAGAAATCCGTAATAGCCAATCTACGAGCCCACATAGCAACGAGGCATCTTCCGGACTACAATAAAACAATAATCTAAGAATTTTTTTGTAAAATCCGATGTAAATTATTTATTTATTTTTTTTTTTTTTCTTATCAAGGCGAATGACCTATGAGGTTAAAGCCTTCAATTAAATAAACAAACAAACAAACAAACAATTAAATTATGTTTAGCAGCATTAGCCGCCCCCAAATTTTGCCGCTTGGGGCGGCTGCCCCTTTCGCCCCACCTTAGCGCCGCCACTGATTCGTGGAACATTGTAAGTTTGTGAAAATTCGCTGAGAAAAGTTATTAACTAAAGAAGTAGCATGACTTCAAAACAAGTGGATTTTATTATTAATCAAATCAACCCTGTTTGACCCTTTTGGCCACATAATGGTTTTCCGGAAAATCTGAAACATCCGTGCAGCTGGTCAATTAATGTACCTTGTACTAGAGCTTTAAGATATTTTCGAAAACGTGTAAGGGTATAATAGCTGTTTTAAAGGCATTTAATTAGCAAGGGACTGGAAGGTTAAGTATATTTTTCAATATTAAGAGCCATAATACACAAGGGAGAACAAGGAGTTGAAGGAAGAAAGTTTAGAAAGCGTGGAAAGGGTCATATCAGCATTCTTAGAGTGTCCCGGCGACTTGACCCTTTGTCTGCTACCGCAGGAATCAGGATCTTTTGGCATTAGAAATGCGAATCACCTGAGTCTGCGGCATGTCCGGACGAGCGTAAAGTAACATTGTACTTCATGCTGTCGGGACCGTCCTTCGAACAACACATCTTCGTATCGCACCTTTATGCGCTATGTTGCACAGTAAATTGGAAAGTGTTTCAACTCCAATTCAATCTATCTAACGTCACAAACGAGTTAGATATCTCTTCGGCTATTCTGATGCATTTATTTATCCTATGCAGTGTCATCAGTTTTTCAGTCCTGTCGAAAAGCCATTTTCAAGCATTTTCTATCACTACAGTTTGTTTCGTTTCACTGAATGTATTCTAAAAATAAATTTTTTTATGCCGTGTATATAATATGGTGCGTGGATAACAACGCTGTAACATGTGTCACATGCCAGAATAAGACGGACACGGACCAATCATGGCGCAGATAATTACTACTTTCACAAAATACATTAATCTCGTTATTTAAAGTAGTCGTATATGTAACAGAATCAAATATAATATACGTGCACGTATTTCCGATCATATAGTACAAAAATAAAGTGATTTCGTTCAGTACAATGGAAGTTATTTGCATTTCAAAACTGGGAAAATACCTCAGAAGAAACTTTTCAAACCGGCCCACCGTATTGAAATGTTAGAACTATTTTACTTCAAACCACCCACCTAAAAACTCCTATAAATGACAGTTATGAATCGTCCACCGTGATCAAGATCAAATGAATCTTCGACCAGCTGTACCAACAAGTCATCATCACATTCGAAAGTAGAAACATCCATACCAGCTTTCCCCTAAGACACTCGATCCAATGATTAATAATCATGAGATTCAATGAGCAAAGAGCCAGCACTCGCTTGAATCTGCCACACTTATCCGTCACTGAAGAGTACACTCCCTTAGGCTCATCACCAAAACCCAAAGAACTTTCAATCATCGAATCGATCTAAAACTATAAACAAAGTCAAATGATTGGGTGTTTTTTTAGAGCGTTCCATTTTACAAATGTCCTGAAAACGGTGAAATTGTCGTGTTTGAGCGCAATGAAAACTCGAATCGAGTGCCTCAATTGTTGGCCTACCATTTGACCCAATGCGTTGAACAAAGACATACCGCCTAAAGTTCTAAGAGAGTTCTTCTGGATTCTGGATTACAGAACGTTGTGCACAAATCAAATTTGTTTTAAATTTTATGATTTCTAACAGTTTTATTGTCATACATAGACATAATCTGTAAGTATCCTTTATTCGACTCAAATAACTCTTGAATGATCCAAACCTGCTGACAACGCGACTGACTTCATCCGTGTAATGATAGAGGTCCAAAATAATCAATCGACCTCTGTATGGAGGAAACTCAACCGAAAGCACGTCAGATCTCTAGTTATCCTCACCTCGTAGATGATTACCAGCTTCTGGGAGGGGATAGACAGAAAACTTAGAGATTTTTGTTTGTTGATCTGTTGATGCTGGTTGAATTAATGTTTATATGACATCAAAAACCGATAAAATATTATAACAAATTCTTTTAAAATGAACATACATATTTCATTCACCAACAACTGTGCAAATATGAATCCATGAAAGCATCAGAACCGAACTGGGTATTGATTTTTAAATTCGAAATAAATCTCAGCTTTCTCGTTGGAAACGGATTCGAAAGGAGACCGAATGACCAACTATAGCACAGTAGTATATATGCAGCTGCCAGTGCTTTAACAAGGTTCCTATCACATACGGATAGATTCGTCGTTGTCCTGCCTGCCTGCTGAGTGATGATGGAACTGATTGAGACTGAATCTGATAAAGGATCACCGAGAGAACGTTACATTTGAACTCGAACTTTGTCTTCAACCACTATTTGAGCAAAGACAAGGACAGTTCGATACCGGGATGTGATGTGAGTGTGTGCTCCGGGCGGTCATAAAACGCGTAGAACGGAGCTAGGAAAACATCTTTATGCAACAGTTTTTTTTTCGTTTCCTGGAACTCGTTACCCAGTTGATAATCTTGAAAGTGCAGGAAAAGAAGTACAGAAAGACGTCGAAACGAATAGGTGTAGTTATTCTGTATCTTGAACCGGAAGCATCCTTTAGAATTCGAATTTTAGGGACGCTTAAAAATTAAATGCTAAAACATTTCATGCCAGTTTGACACGCAGTGCTAAAACTCATTTTCTAGACTGCAAATTTCCTATGCGCACGTGCTAGTATATTTTCATAATTTATGTCTGGAAGCTAAATCTTATTCAATTAAACTACCTCACCTATTTCAATGCAATAGCGTAACGAAGCCAGGGGTCCCTCATTTTTTATTCATATTGAAAAAAAAACAATAATCAAGGTCCATTGGAATCAACGCATACAATGTTGACTGTTTTGGGAGGCGCCGAGGTCACCAGGCGGCCGGATGAATAATCTTGTTTGTTTGTTGAATGTTGATTCAGCTTCTTTTAAATTTTCCATCACTTACTTTTAGCAATGATATTATCTGCCAGTCTTTTTTTTATAGTTATTTTAACTCAGAGTGGCCAACCTTGAAACTCAAACCACCCCAGAAACGTTAACAATGGGGTTCATTATGTAACCGATATCGAGGGTTGCTACATTGTGCCATATTTTAAGAGCGATGCTTGTGCTTCAAGTAAAAGTTGAAACCTGCCCATCTGTATAAGCTTCATTTGATACGTTCTAACAAACACAACAATATGACTTTTAATGATAGTCCAGATCGAAAATGTGTTGTAACAGTGCACCGTTACCTCCGGCAGACGTTTGTTCGTCTATTTCAACTTCATTATGCTGCAGCTGCTCGGCTCAACAACGAATTCCTATTCGGAAAACGAACAGCCGGGAGTGGAATATAGGGTGGGAAAACCGTCCCCATTCCGGAATCGAACTAATGAACGCAGTGCATCCTGACAATGGGGGGGAAAAGCTTGTGCCTGCATTGTAAACTTTTAAAGCTCCTTTACTGGTTTAATGTGTATCGTTTGTTAGTTTCAGATATTCGATCATTTATTTTGTAGAAAGTAGCAGTGGACTGTTATACACTGAAAGCTCTGTTTATGCAGTTTTTTTCGTAATATATACCGTAATTTTTTACCAAATAACAGGATAGCAGCCTACTAACTAAAAATAAGTTTGTATGCGTACAGTACGATACGAAGTAGAACACAATTTAACATATTCTAAACAAACGATGACTAATAACAACTGTTAGGTCTACTACTTAAATTGGATTGTTCCAAGAACTTTCAGCAATATGGGACATACAGTACGGTAAGATAGTTCAGTGGGTTAAGACACATAGGAAATTTAAGACATAACGGGTGTTCAATAAAAAATGACAATTATTTCAAAACCTTTCTGTAACTAAAGTAAAGAGCGTATTTTTTTCTCTCCAAGAGAATTTTACTCTTGACTCCCTAGAAATAGGTGGCATGTTTCTTTACGCTCGGTTGCTGTCAGTTCAATCGAAAATGGTGTCGAAACAGCAAGCACTCCGCGAACGTGTTGTACGGTTTTACGAAACGCATGGTTATCGTGGAAAAAAGTTTACTGTAAACCACTTTCGCAAACGTGCCCGTAAGTACAGTTTACAAGGATCATGGCATCCCTGAGCGTGGAGCGAAAGGCCGGTAGCGATCGACCGGCGAAGATAATTACGAAGAAGAAGGAAGCGTTTAAAAAGCTGTTTGAGAACAAGGACGGAACGAGTTTGCGTGACGCCGGCGAAAAATATCACTGCTCCCATACCTTGATTCACCGAACCCTCAAGATGAAGGACATCATCTGTCGGAAGTAGGCTCGGTCCCCCGAGTACACGGACGAGCAGATAGCGATCGTGAAATCGCTGTGCCGTTGGATGACGAAGAACTACCGCGGGACATCGTTCGACCTGGACGACGAAAGTTACTTTCGCTCTCGAAAACCCATATTCCAGGAAATGACAGCTACTTTTTCAGCGACAAGTCGACTGCACCCCCCGAAGCAAAATATTTTATTATGAAAAAATTCTCATTTTTTATTGAACACCCGTTAGGTATCTGAAATAATTGAAAAATAATAAAATCGGGATGTTTTAAGCAATTCTGCTTAAAACTTGCTTTGATGTGACTTACACCGCCATGCTTTCTCACCATATATCCCCTATTGGATAAATTGATGTCGAACATTGGTGAAAAGCGACAGTAAACCTGACCCTTCATGAATCGTAATGGTGTAGCGTTCTACAGTGGACGGTTCATCGCGTATGAGTGCATAAGCAATAAACTGTTCAATAACAACACAACACACCCGTAGCGTGCGGTTGGACGGGTTGGACTACAGATACTACTACTAATGCTACTACTACTACTACTGATCTACTTTAGAAATTAATAATGTCACCTGTTAATCAAACTGCTGTTAGATTTCAATCCATTTGCATCTAAAACTTACTAACGCGAAATTATGTGAAAAATGCAAATATTAGGAAATAAAAAAAACTTTGAAAATTCACTTTAAAAAGTTGAATTAGCAAATCGATCGTCATTTGGGTAATATAACAATCGTCTAAAATTTACCATTAGAGTTCAAATATAATTGTGAATAAATATGAAACTTACTGTAACATCATCGTTGTATGCGTACACTAATATCATATTAATAATCCAATGATATCACCAGAAGATATAATCTTGACATAAATTTGGTTGCATTGCTGATCGGTATATCATAAAGATAAGATAGTGAGTAATAAATATCAACATGAGATAAAAATTTGATAGCTTTCCCTTATGACGTTCTGATCGGGAAGCTTAACGTTTTTTCTCCTGCTCTCAGGGTTTTTTTTTCGTTCTGATTAGTTTCAACGATCCTGAGCATACCATCCAACCTCACACCCAAAGATGAAATCGATACCTGTATGATCACGATTCAGTCCAAACATTAACTAAAAGCTGACAGCAATTCCGATAATCGAACCGAACAGCTGCTGATTTCATTACCCATTTAGTCGCCATTCTGGTCGCATCCAAGCGGAACGAGACGAAGTAAACCATCGATCCAAAACCAATCGAAGTTCGATTGGAAAAGCTGGAAAGCATCCGCACGATAGCATTTCAACCCATACCTAAACCAATCTGCTCCCGATGGAGCAGCAACGGACAGTCCAGCGGCGGCAGCGGGACGAACCGTGTTTGTGTCATTCTGTAGCAATGGAAATTTTAATGAGTGTCACACCATCCGGTTGACCCTAAACCGGATCAGCTGAATGGTACACGGGCGAAAAATCGAAGCACGGAAAAACGAAACGCTATCGACTACCTTTTCGACCTTATTTTTCCATTTCTCCTCCTCAGCCCAACCCCACCAATCGTAGTAAAGTGCCGAGCTGCTAGCTAGCCAGATCAGCGGAATCCGATTCTGAAACGGGGTAACTCGCTTCCCAGTCGGAAAACAGGCGCACAGGCAGGAAGTTGATCCGAAAGCTGGTAAACAGATTATAGAAATGGAGACCGTATTATGAAAGTTTCATGTACTTATGAGTCGGCGAAGGTGCCACATGCATGGAACCTGTTTGAACGGGTGTGTGGGTGGGGCACGGTGTCTGAATGGCATATCAGAGGGCCTTGCCAAAAAGGAAGCTTAGTGCCGTTTGCTGTGGGCGAAGGAAGTGATAAGGTTTTAATAATTTATGCGAATATTTAACGTCGTTGGTTTATTTGGAGCCGTGGTAGCATCCAGGAGCTGGTGAGAATGGAAACGATGAACCGTATAAGCCTGGATTTGTGACACGTGATGGCGAGTTTACTCCAACGAGAGCTTACTATAGTGGTGCAGTTTAATTGAGTTCAACCAGCGAATATAGCTTAATGTATAGTTGTTTACTTTACTGACAAATAGGAACTTACTTTATCTCGTATCTGATTTTATACTAGCACATATTTCATAGAACACTGCTAAATATGTGATGTTATTAGCGTTGAAATTGCATACGACGAAAACTAAAGCAGTACGTGAACATATTTCAAAGAACCTGCCAAAAACGTTGCATGTTATCCCAGGACTTCATTCAATTAGGGTAGCAGATTCTAACTACACTAGTTTCATTGTAATCAGGGGCGGATCCAGAAAAAAATTTCGGAGGGGGTCTGAAATTTTGATTTTGAAATGTTCAGTGTACAATACGCAATATCTCATAACCTCAAGTAAGCTTTGGTGGTTAAATCTGATTTAAAATGATTTTGAGCTTAGAACGAATTTAAAATAGAAATTATTTTAAAATTTCTTAACAAGTTAAAAAATTTCGGAGGGGGTCCGGACCCCCAGGACCCTCCCCCTGGATCCGCCACTGATTGTAATAAACAGTTTTGAATCAAAATTAGCTGAATAACATCATTACAATCTAAAACCAACTTTATTTCATGATTTTTTTCATTTTATATCACTGCGATGGTATTTTGTTTTGAACATAACACTCGGGGAGATTCGGTTCGACTAACAATTGAGCCACAGTATGAAAGTAAAAAGCTAGTACTTTTAGCATCTTCTGATGATGTTTGTTCCTTTTTGTGATGTGATTTGAAGCCATCATCAGCTCAAGGTTTTTCCATTGAATGCGGGTAGACTTACAGTAGCCCCGAAATAGTTTATAGTGAAACCTTCACATTATTGCTGTTACTAAAGGGAAATCAAAAAGGGTTGGACGGGCCCGTAAGCAGAGACACTTACACACACCGCGCCGGGGAAAAAGGAGGAAAAGAGTCCCTTCCAACAATAATATTCCAGTCAAAAGGTAAACAATTTCGCTATACATGCTTTACCCACCTGATGGTTTGTTTTGAGAAGGGTGCGTCAAACTCATATAAGACCTTCTGAAGAAAACAAGTTGGCTATGATGATGTTTGTTCCTTTTTGCTCCTTAACGAGTTATTTAATTATGTAGGAAGATCCCCCAAAAATATCGCAAAATTTGGAATATATTATTAAATTCAACATGTAGGAAGTTCCATGCTGTATTTCCCACGGGTGCGCGATGTTTGGCATTAATACGTTAGGCATAAGTACGTTAGCAATAATGGACGTTAAGCATAATGGACGATTGGCACAATATATGTTAGACATAATGGACGATTGTCATAATGTACGTTAGGCATAATAGACGATAGGCATAATTCACAAAAATATAAAAATAATCGCAGGGCTTTTGTTGGAGATTTCGCTTGTTTTTTCAGGTTAGGAAAAAATGACGCTTTGGTATACCATACCTTCGCATAACTTTAGCGAGAGACTCCAAAATGAAAAATACCATGCGATATATTTAACCCTTACAAGTGTAGAGTTTTTTTTCTATTTTTCTGTAGACGAGATGAAGAAAATATCCTTGTATGTATTACCAATACAGTTGCATCCAAATATTTAAAAAAAGCAAAATAATGAACAGACTGCTGTAACGGCATTAACCCTCCAGAAGTCGCGCAAATGGCTCACTGAATAAGCAGCCGCAGCTGCTCTAAGACGATTTCGCTAGATTTTCAGAGCAGCGTGCACTCAGTGCACTAGCGCGGCTGCCGGAAGGTTAAATTAGCAAGGGACTGGAAGGTGAAGTATATTTTTCAATATTAAGAGTCATAGTACTCAAGAAAGAGCAAGGAGTTGAAGATCGGCTCTGACAGGTTTACGCTCGTCCGGACATGCCGCAGACTCAGGTGATTCGCATTTCTTATGCCAAAAGATCCTAACTCCTGCGGTAACAGACAAAGGGTTAAGTCGCCGGGAAACTCTAAGCTTGCTCATTGACCCTACTCCACGCTTTTCTACACTTTCTTCCTTCAACTGCTTGCTCTTCCTTGAGTACTATGGCTGTTAATATTAAAAAATATACTTCACCTTCCGGTCACTTGCTAATTAAATGCCGTTACATCATTTAACAAATTAACTCAATAGGTTGTTAACAAGAAAATGGAAAAAAATAATGAACAGTCATTAAGTTTTTGATCCAATGGAAACTGGCAGTTATGTACAGGATCAATATTAGGCTACGGATTCTACGTTTGTGACGATAACTTTTTCGTTTCGGTAACTCATCACAGTACAGGAATAAACTCTCTCTCACATCAAAGAGTTTCCGTAGCTCTATTTGTGATGGCCTCGAGAATACACTCATTGTGCTTAAGAATATGGGAGATAATCAATATAGAACCAGCAATATTCGTATATTCGTTGAATGAATAATAAAATGCATCATTCTTTCTTTCATGAGCTGTTCTTCTAGGTTATATACTTTCTTCTTGCTCAATATTTACCTTCCGGTGCCCAGAACAATTCTCCTAGAAAATTTTTAATATTATATATGCTAGGAATAGATAGTGGAAGACGGTCCAGCGGTTTTCAATAATATTGGAAAATAATGAAGATATATCAAAATTTAATTTATCAACGCCAACTGTAAATATGTACACTAAGGGGCCGTACACAAATGACGTAGCTTTTTTTCGGCGATTTTTGACCCCTCCCTCCCCCCTCGTAGCATTTGGTCACAAAATTCTAACCTCCCCCTCGTAAATAACGTAGCATTTACCTACCCCCTCCTCCTAGTCCCATGCAAAGCGGCCGGGGATGAAAATAAGTTACACATGTTTTTCAATTATTTTAAATGCATGTCTTTACAAAATGTTTGACGACTTTTGTCAACATTTTCATTATAACAGCAAATTCCGTGCAAAATAAGCCCGTTTCATGACAAATATAGTGTTGATAGTTTTGTTTTGAATTTTATATGTCAAAGGGAGCATGAAGAGAAGTTCTCTCAGTTCACAATCCTGCAGCTGCCAATGATTCTAAAAAGCATACGTTCATCTAAATTACTAAATTTTGTTTGGTTGGTTTGGTTAACTCAGCTTCCAAACTAAGTCTACTAGTTAGCAACATTAATGTAGCAAGGTAAATCCGCATACAAAATCTTTTCGTATTTTGCGAACTTGTAATTCCACAGATCGTAATTTACCTCATGAAAAACTGCATCAAAAGTAACTTGTTTGAATTTAAATTTATTTCTCTTGGGAATGCAGTATCATCAAATTGTTGTCTGTAAACAATGGGATTTAAACTTAATGCTACGTCGCACAACTTTTGACCCTACCCTCCCCCTCGTCAGACTTCGTCACAAATTTAGTATACCCTCCCTACCCCTCCAAAATGCTACGTCATTTATGCATGGCCCCTAATAGCAATAACTTCAGTTCTAACTTCTAATAGTCCCAGTTACTGGTCTTCCTTGTTTTTGTGAGTAAATTCTACCTAAATCAAAAATTTTAGCAGTTTAAACCGTTGTTGTTTAAAAACAACATTGACATGTTGCTTTATCCATACCTTAATACAAAATAGACTGATTTTTAACAAGAGTATTTTAGAGATGTGCAATTTGTTCATTCGTTCATACGATGTTCATTCGTTCTGTTTCTATTATTTGAGTGAAGATTTCTTGTGGTATATACAATAGAATAAAATGTTGATCGAGTTTTATTAGCTTCCAGGGTAATTCAAAAAAATCAAACATTTGAGCTCTTACCACCCGAGGCTGTCACCACCAAAAAGTTATTTCCTTAAAGGATACTTCAATATGATAATTTATGCCCAACGTCCATTATGCCAATCGTCCATTATACCTAACGTCCATTATGCCTAACGTATATTATGCCTAACATCCATTATGCCAAACGTCTTTATGCCTAACGTACGTATTCCAAACGTCCGTATGCCTAACGTATTTATGCCTAATGGGGTACATCTATTTCCCACGTATATGGCACCCCTATCCCGTTTGCATTGAACTGACATACTTTTTACTTTATTTTTATTTACGTGACTTTAAAAGTATTTTTTCATTCGTCACGCAAAGAACTGACATACGTCAACATCTCAGCGGGCACACACATTATGGGCCCCACTGACAGTTCAAATTGTTCTGCTCGTTTTGGTGCAAGCTCAATTCGCACCAGATATAAACGATACGGCATGATTTGATCCATAGATGTTTATTAAAAAGTGAAAATATTGGACTGCACGTAGAATAAAAGTGTTGTTTTGGACATGTCGGTAAATAACTAAAACTTTTCACCATTATACCAACAAATTAAACGAACTTGATCATCACAAAGTTGTGTCAAATGAAATCGATTATGTTTATTGTGTATCGACCTTAACGTGACGTATTAGATCTTGGCTTTGAAATCATGGCGGCGTAGCAGATACCTGATATTTCCGCTCAGTGGAGAACAATGTTGGTAAAAACTACTCTGAGAGACGCTAGCTGAAATACGGATAGTAGCAGGCAAGGAAGATGAGAGTACCCCTTTATCAGCAGCTATGATTTTTCAGATAAAGTACTCAAAAACTCCCATGTTTCCTCCAGGAAATACAAAGAGCTCCATCAAACAGAGAGCCTCCTGTAACTGAAACGATGTGGATATGGTCGTTGATAGGTAAATATAAAACTATCAGTTTTGTGGGGAGAATGTTGGCAACACAGTCTCTTATATGATTGCACTCACCACTACCACAAATAACAGATGTTTGGGCTCAATTAAAAATGTGTGTAAATAGCCGCTACTGAAATTCAGAATAAATTAGAATTCTGAAATACCTTTGACAAACTTTTGTAGGTGGCGCAGTGATCGATGTAATGCAATTGCAGTGCAGCTGCCAAACACGTGTAGCAAACAGTTGCCTAGATGGCAATAGTGAAACATTGATTTCCAACGTTTATCAATTTGAAAGCTTACACAGGTTTTTAAAGAAATTTTGTTCTAGCCCAAATGTCTGTTATCTGTGCCACTACCTTCATAATAATTAACATACAAGCGAAGCATAGCTGTCATCATATGACAAACATTCCGTGCTTTCCAGTGACAGCATGAATCGAATACACAACGTAGGCCCTAGCCACCAGACGAAACATTGTTTCTCTGATGATCCATCCGTTAATCCGTCGACGAACCAGTGCCAATAATCGCGTTTTTCAGCTTTCACCAAGTTTTTCATTTGCATTTATAGCGTCGCGTATATTGGGAAAAATTCGGGCGATCGGACGTTCAAAAGTCCCTTTCGCTTACAATTTTAAGCAATCTCTGCCCACCACGAAGTAGGAAACTGTTTACGGTTGTTCGCGTCGAGTACTCGTTTCGTCTGACCTTCAATTTTAGTGGAAATGCATTGTGTAAATCGTGGGGGCAAATGTTGTGACTAAAATATAGGGACACTTGGGGTTTTTAATGTCCCATGTAGAAATTCCTGCTAGTTTCTAAGATCACCGAAACCAGTAACCAATTACTTCGGTTTTGTAACAACACCCTTCAAGGGACACTCTCAGGTCTTTACGAGGAAGCTTAGGAGAGAAAACTGATTTTCCTCTTTCGGAAATATATAGGCGCATTAAAAGATGTTCCCATAATGATATGGCCAGACTCTCGCTCTTTGGTGTACAAGGAGACGTAAAAATTAGTCGTTGTCGGTGGCGTAGTGCTCTTTTGCATTCCTTCTCTGAGTGTACGTTAAAATAATGTTTCATTTTGTCCCACATAATTTATATGCGGGATATGTCGAGAGATCATGCGGAGTCTCTCCACAGTAGGAAAACTGTTCATGATTCTCTCTGCATTTTCCGCACCGTGCCTTGTTTCTACAATAAGTCGCTGTAGACCCAATTGTTTGTAACGACGGAAGTTCATGCCTCGTGGCACAAAAAGGCGCTCCGTCCAAAAGATCAAACTTTGGAAGAGCAGATTCGGCGAAAGGTTCGAGGTGATGCTGATGGAAACTAAGTTGTTTTCATATACTCCTTGATTTTTTCTGAACGCAATTTCTTGCGAACCGGAATTTTCACTTCGTTATTAAGGCCCCTGTTGGAGGCTACACCATCAATCTCTACTTCCCGGGCGGGTACATAGACAAGATACTTTTTCGTACACAGCCAAGTGGTATTTAGTTAAATCTCGCGTATATCAATGATGTTAAATGGCTTACCTTTGCCCTCATTCAAGTTTGATATGAATATATACAAAATTCGTTACTGATACTGTTGCATGAGCAGGTAAGTAGCAGTTGGGAAGTTGGATTCTGAGATGATTATGACTTTCATTGGTTTAGTTTTCGATATAAATACACTGAAAAAAAATTCAATTTGGACAAGGAAAAGTTTTTTTCAAATAACTTGTTTTCCTTGAATTACCCAACTTGAATTTTTAACGGTAGGTAGGGAACATAATTACCTATCTTGAAACAAAATTTCATCCAAATCAAAGATGTTTATTTTTGTAAATCGACCTTAAATTTTTAAAATCGCTTTTTTCAGTGTAGGAGTCGATGAAGATTTTTTTCAATATTTTTATTCAAAAATTTAACTAATTTTGTGAAAATCACTCCTACAACATTTTTTTGTAGGATTTGTCATTTTTGGACTATATCCAAATAAATATACAAATTGGTAAAAAAAAGTTTGACTCTTTTCAAAAGACAGTCTAGATCATTTTTGGAAAAAACAAAGTATGAAAAGTTGTTTTTTTTTCTTGCCAAAGACTTCATGTACAGAGAGATTAAAATCTGAGACGGTGCTGCCAACTCTGATTACGATTTAACGCGGAATTCGTCTATAGATGTCGGAGGTTCAATTAGTACGACAGAATCTGTGTAGTTCACTAATGCCAAATCGAGCGTCAGTCCATTTGCGTTAATGAGAGAGTTGATTTGAGACAAACCGCCAGCGACTATCGTTTCCGTGATAACTATCTCTTGTTCAGATGTGGGCTTTACAGGTAGTTAACATTTTAATGTCGTCGTCGAACATGCACCGGAGATGGAGAAGGTTGTAAACACCTGCAATTAGTACATTGTTTGAGTTGACAGCAATTCCTAGAATTTTTACAACTGCCGAAGCATGAGCAATAAATATTGTACAGGTCTGAACTGCTGTTCGGTCGCAGATATATACAGCAAATATACACAGCGCTACTCGGAAATAAAAAATAAGAATTTTTTTCAGCGCGATTAGAACGCCGCCACCGCGACCCAGTTGACTAGAACTAGAGTTGCGATCACAACCATAAATGGTGTAGTTCATAGAAAATTCTGAGTTATGTATCTCAGCTCCCAGCCAGGTTTCTGTGAGGACTATAGCATCGAAATCGCAAGTGGAGAGGGCCAGGAAAAAATTCTAAGTTTTTGTTCTCATTCCTCGAACACTCTGGTAGTAGACAGACAAAAACTCGTCAGACTTAGGATTGGCAGCTTGAGCAGACAGACGAGTTAGGTCGCTGTTTTAGACGAGGTAGGTAGGGCGACCGTGTCAGAGCTCCCGAGTGTTTCTGTTGTACCGTATACCGGGCGCTTCGGTAATGGCAGTGCAGCGAGAGGTATTTTTTGCAGTCTCGGCGATGGCAGCGCAATTATGCTTTGTGCAAATAACGGCAGATTGCTGGAGCATACAGAAGCCAATAGCGGCGCAGTGTGGATTTGATGAGTCAATCTTGGCGATGGCAGCGAAAATGTGCTTGGATGACACAATGCCAGGTTATCTGACACAGCTGAAGATTCCGGTTTGTGAGGGGATTCGAGAATGATCGTCGAGGAAAATTATCTTAGAGAGCAGACCTTCAGATCACTACCAAATGCAGCAATCCTCATAATTGGTAGTTTGGTTGTCGAATTATTCACAAATTCACGGAAGAAGGTGTTTTCCGGCCAAGTGTGATTTGCGAACGCCAATTTTAAATGTTATGAAGCTCCGAGACGTAACATACTTATCCTTAGAAACTATACGAACTATTCTCGGTTGCAGGCAGATCCTCCCCCAGGCAATCTTTCACAATGGTAGAAACTTCATCATCCGTCGGACTGAGATCGAATGCTGACAGGTAGACCCATAACAGCTCCTCAGGTGGTGAAACTGTTTCTATAGTTTCAAGCGCAGCTTTCGCTCCACGGTGTTTGTTCTGATTTGATCATCTTCAGACTTGCGCCTAGGGGTGTTTGGAATTGGATTAATTGCGGCAATGACAGCTAGCTTCCTATTCCATATCAACATTAGAATAGGGCTAATAAGATTTGTAAACAAACTTTTGTTTTGCTGATTTCTCTTAATTTGTTATATTTTCAACCCAGAACACATTTGAAATTGATTCTACCAAGGGTAAAGATGTTGATTCATGTGTATCTTTCATGAAATTTGACTCGACAGCGGAATAATGAGCGAAATAAGTTTGTTTATAAAAATCTTATTAGCCCTTTTGAAGAATTGATATTGTATTGACGACTTCTTCGTCTCTGCTTCTCTCCCTTTCCATGTCAAGTTCTTCGTCGAAATTCTCTCCATGATTTCGACACTTAGTCCCGCTTCGGAACTATCTTCCTCCTCCTCGGCCATATATTCTTCCTCTCCGTAACTTTCTTCTGCTTCGCCGCTCTCGTTCTTTTCCTCCGAAGATTCTTCTACAGAACTCCGAAACTTCTTTTAGTTTCATTATCTTGCTACTGCTGTTATGTTTGATCTTCTTCCTTGGAACTCCCAAGAAGCCAACGAGCGTTTCATTTTGACCTCGACAGATCCGGAATCAGTTTTCTTATGCGCCTATAATCCCCGTTCGGTGTTGAATATTTACGGTACGCTTCTCGAATATCCACAAGATACACGACCGCCAGATCTGCATCTCCAGGCTTTCCTTTCCCCCACTTTTTCTTCTCAGCGTCTGTTTTCCTGGTTTAAGTCTGTGGTCGACTATTTTCGTCCGCGTCCCTTATCACCTATTCTTAAAGGGTGATTCATCAACAGTGCTATCTTTGAAAAATTAGCCAGCTTGGGTATCCAACCATTTTTTCCGTTCATATTTTATAGAAAATCTCTTGATTCTGTTAGTTTCAAAATTATCGTATGTAATTTTAAATGTTCGTTCCTTTGATAGTATTTCAAGGGAACACGTATCCGCCGGGTAATGCTAATCCAGCTGACATTTCTTCAGACTGAGCAAACTAATTTCTATGTTTGTTTAGGGTTTATTCGACCAACTAGGGAACTGATCCCCAGGATATTCAATGTGCATGGGAAAAACGCATGGTCTTATCTGAGTGGAATAATGACTTCAATCATGTACAAGGTTTGAGAATTGACAACACGCTAGAAGTATCGAAAACCAGTTGTCAATTTCGTTCAGTCATATCAGCACGAATAATAAATGATTAATTGTCATGTTCATTAGTTTGCTTTCAGTTCATTAAATTATTTATTTCTCATTAGATTTGAATGGGTTCAAAAAGGTATAGGGGTACAATTAGTGTAGGGCATTATCTTTGCTATGTTATTGCAGAGGTCGCTCATGTTGCGTGAATTAGATACACGGTAGATAACATCGTTGACGACTGTCATTTCGGCTGTTACCGTGGATCAGCTGTATTAGTTACGACGTCGTTTATGTTTTTGCGTATTGCTCTGCGAAAACGCATTGTCTTTTGTCGTCAGTATTGTACATTTAATCAATATAAAAAATGACAAGTAAGTTTTTCCTTACGTACAAATTTATGCTGAACACGAGATTTCTGTTGGTTTTTCGATATTTTGGTTTTTAAAAAAATACGGACATCAACATGAAACATACGCTTGGGGGCACGATAGGTCAGCCGTTTAGGGGTACTATAGGTTAGTATTATAATGTAAATTAATTTTTTTTGACAGTAAAATTGAGCGGCGAAAAACGCCAAAACGAAGTGAAGAGGACATAAAGAACAAAGTTGCATCTGTTCAAGATGGCGCCAGTATTCGATCAGCTTCTAAACAATTCGAGGTTCCGTTCGAAACATTGTGTGCTC
>NW_026683566.1:0-35527 GCF_030247195.1 Topomyia yanbarensis | reverse complement strand
TTTTTCGGTAGGTAAGCCGTTGCTCACGTTCTGGTTTTTCCAAGTCACCGGGCTTTCTTTCAGTTGTGCCAATTTCTCATATCTAACCAGCCTTTGTGGTGAATCCATTTGATCTGCAGCACGACAGAAGCTGATTCTTCATAGCATATCGTCGACGTAGTGCTGCTTGATTATCGCACGAACGGCTGCGGGAAATTTGTTCTCGTTCAGTTTGGCGTGTTTTTTTTACGTACTGCACAGTATTTGGTGAACAGCATGCACCAAATGTTACCACCTGCGTGATATAAACGTTGAGTTCCTTCGAGGTTCTCTTGGAGCCCCCAGAAAAACGTTAACCATTCTGGTCTCCCTCTTGCATCAATAGTTGCTGGTACATTTCCCGCATGTCTTCGTAGAGTACACGCTCAGAAGTGGCGTCAGGTACTCGAGTTCTTTGAAAAGCATAGAGTTTAGCGGGACGTCGTGAGCCTTTGCGGCGGCGTCCCACACCAGTCTTGTCTTTGTAGGTTTGTTGGGGTTCACAACCAGCACTACCGGCAAATACCATACCCTCAGATGTTGGATGGTAGGTTAGGCATTAGTTAGCCTACGGATGTATCCTTTGCTGAGATAGTCCGCTATCTTTGTATTCAAGACTTCTCCCAGCAACGGATCATTCAAGATCACAGGTCTAGGCGCTCCAATCGTTTTACTATTGGGAAGCAGTACATGTCTTATTTCTAGAGAAGATCAGATTCAAATTGATCTCCCGTCCAATGAATTAGTATGTTCAGCATCTGCAGCCAATGCTCATCTTCTGTGGACATCAGAAGCAGTAGAAAAAAAGTATTCTTTCATTGCATTGTGTATATAGTCTCTGTTTTCATTTTTTTTTTATTTTTGGAGCAAATGTCGAGCATATGATGATTTGTAGCACTGGTGCTGAGCGAGCTTTCTGCAATACACCCGTAAACGGGTCTATTGGTTTGCCTTCGCGGGTCTTCGTAACATGGCAACGCTTGATGTGGTCAACCCCGATGAGTATCCGTGGAGAGATCTCACTATAAGACTCGATAGGATTTTTTTGCCGGTGCCGGTAATGCTTCTGTAATTCAGATGATCATCGTTTGTGAATGCAATTCTAGTTTGTACCGTGGACATATCGGATATTGCGTACTTCTTCGTTTGGTTCGAGGCTCATGAAATCACCAGGCTGATTTTCTAAGACTAGTGCTTTATCATTCTTGTGCCTTCAGTCCATTTCAAACACAGGGGAGCTACCTGTCCAGACAGTCCCAGTTTGCCAGCGAGTCTTTGTTCCAATAGATTGATCGTACAACGTCCACTATTGACAGTAAAATATAGGCACTGCTTAAAATAAACATTTGTAATGATGCTTCGTTTAAAAAAATCAACCCGAAAGCAGATAAAGGGATAGATAGCTATATCAACAAGATTGGGTACTTTGCCAATAAAACTTGATGACCATTAATAGCACTAATCAAATAGAGGCGGGATAGGACCTTGAACTTTAGTTGATGAAATTGTTCAACCGGTCTACGCACTACACGCTGTATCTGTGCCAACTTTCGCGAGTTTTCTTTTCGCTGTGCATTACTTCTATTAGGTTCCCCAGCATATAATCGCAATTCAGCCATATGTAGATATTATACCCCACAGAGCATGGGACAAATATACGGTTACAGTTGCAGTTATTTTGGTACTGTGGAAAACGACAGACACTCACAATTATTGTTTCTAACCAATCTTATCGTTTTGTACATTGACAATAATCTAGGAAATTGTATTACAAAATTGTTTTGTTCTCTCTGATAAGTATGTTGTGCCGCTTTGCTGGTAAAGTTGATATGTGGCAATCTCCACATATGTGACATACAGATATTATCTCAAAGTAAAAACTAGTAGGGATTACAGTCTGTTATACCATATTGTTTATGGAGCAGCCCATTGTGAAAGGAATAATTACAGTATTTGGTAAGTTCAGAAAGGTTTTAATAGAACCCTAATTTAGAACTGAATCAGTGATTTCAACGGGAAGTAAAATTAAATCTTACACAACTGAACAGGTAGGGTGACTGTTACTTAATGCACCTTAACTCCGCTATTCATCACACCGCTGTTCAATTCATTGACTCAAATAGTACTATGTACCATTTTGCTCAATAGATTTGTTGTCATACTACATCATGGCAGCGAAGTAAAAGTATTGATAAATATTCAAACGCAATACATTGGTTGTATGCCGAATAACTGATCAAATGGTGTATTCCCTTACTAATGAGATGAGAAAGAAATCGTGTACCATCGCAAAGTGAATTTCTAAAAATAAATACATAATTCACTGAAAACTTCTGACAACGTGCCAAATTCCACCATACGCAGAAATACGCTGTCCTCGTCTACCAACTTACTACGAACTCACGGCACATCTATCAACTGTCAAAAGTCAATTCTGTATGCGTTGAATGTTCTAAAACATTCACTGTTCACTGTTCCAAATCGATGCACCCAGCAGGCTAGAAGAAATCTGTAGTGAAGGTTACTAGCATTAAAATAGCATTCTTAATTGCTCTTCAACTTCTCACGCTTACTTCGATATCCTGAAATAAATGGTCCTAATCTCGACGAGGAAATAAAACCAAAGACGGCAAATTGCAACCGTTTCTCAACGTTGTGTCAAATATTTGACAACGAATTAATTTGGATCTGGGCTATTTCGTCGACTGCTCTTTTCTCGAATGAATTGTTTTGCCGAATTAGGTATGCAAAACGTGATTTCCAATGGTAATTAAATATTTAGAATGATTCGGTATTTAAATTTGACAAAAAACATTCTGGGATGATAAATTATAGAATTAATGTTCAAGTTTTTATTTTTTATTTTAGTGTGCTAAAGTCTGTAAATCAGGTCAAAGAAAATTTGTAATCAACTTGTAAAGAATATTAATGTAGATAATGAAAATCAAAATTTCAATAAGGCATAATGTTCGAAGAAACCAAATTTTACAGAATGATAAAGAATCGTGATTTACCCGTTGACTTTTTAACTGGAATGCCTTGTAGCTGGTTTAGTTCAAAAGCAACCTCGTCAGCAACTGACGCCAACTTGGGGTCAATTAGACAATAAAGCTTTAATTTTAAGGCACGCAAATAAAACATATCAAAGCTTTAATTTTTTATATCCTATACTTTTCAGACGCAGACCAAAAAAGTTTTGGCGGCATCAACACATGGTTTTCAAAAAATAGCGCAGTGAATCAGATGAATTGAGCAGAGATGTCTGGACAAAAACCTCTTGTTGCACAAAAAATGGCTTACGCTGAACGCCAACGAGGG
Organism: Topomyia yanbarensis; assembly: GCF_030247195.1. Taxonomy (NCBI): domain Eukaryota; kingdom Metazoa; phylum Arthropoda; class Insecta; order Diptera; family Culicidae; genus Topomyia; species Topomyia yanbarensis. The sequence goes on along the minus strand of NW_026683566.1, from coordinate 32,191 downwards.
AACAGCCGATTATTGCAATAACAATACAGTATAAAAATCAACAGTACCACCCCATAAAAAGGTTCGATACCCTAGCATATCGTGTTTATCAATTTAGGCACCTGTTTGTTTTTGTTTTCATTTGGAAGAGAGCCACAAAGCAGGTGATGCAATATTCTTCATTCTGCTCTCCCATCTGTCAGATGTACGGAGAGCTGGGGTGGGTGGTGCTTGGGAGCTGCGTTTGTCAAGAGAGTAAAAGAGTTTATCGAGAAAAGGGTGTTTCATGCAACTGTGTGGCAAAAATACAGGTTGCTCGCCAAATTGGAACAATGAATGTATTTTTGTCGCAGGTTTATAGTTTTTAATTTCAACTTTAGGTGGGAGGTATATTAAAAATACCCAACTGCGTAAAGCAGCCCGAAATATACCTATATCTAGTTTAACGAATTTACCTTTGGACACTGGTGATCAGCGCTCCACCGCTTTTGCAAACTGCAAACATTTCGCTAGGTTGTTAGGTCCTTCTGGATTGTTTCCGATGTTTCTCCGATTACGTGACCGCTAGTGTAGCACCAAAATCGATAGCGCTAAAGGGCAATTCTTGCACGGCACAGACAGGAAATGATTCGTCTAAATTAACAGCACTGAACAATCACGCTACCGTTCGCGACGCTCATTCCCCGAACGAATGCACTTCCTTGCTCGTAAAACCTAGCCCGGCACTTTGATCTCCAGTCGATGTTATATTTAAAGATTCAAATTGTATTGAATCTATCGCTGAAATTACGTAAGCTTGACCAACTAGAACCAACCAGTCGAGCGACCGACAGACTTTTACCTATGTGGATGCAATTTCTTTCTATTATTTTTCTCTCTTCCTCTCTGATTTCACTCGTCGTTCATTGAACGATATCTTTTGACAGTAGGCGGATTACTGCGATCAGTGTGGCCAGACGACGTGGATAAAAACGGATAAAAATTTTTGCTATGCATTGCCGAGGGGTGGTCCGCTCAAACCGAGCTTTTTATGTCGCCATTTCAACATAATATTATGTCCGGTTTGTCCTTTCTAGGTAGATTAATAGCTAATACCTAACGGATATAATCAATAACTGTGAACTTTGATATACAGTACTGAGGTCAAAGATAAACTCAAGATTACTACGTCCCATACAAGCAATTGACAAAATATGGTTCAGCAACCGTGAACCGGTGAACTCAATAATAGTATGCTTTTGTTCTCCCCTTGTTAACAAGCGTCGATCGCGCCAACAAAAATCCATGGATACACATCAAACAAACTGTGAAAAACATGATGTAAACATGTAAGTTTGGTCAGATTTGATTAGAACTTATAATGTATAAGGAAAATACGTTTTTCCAGCCTAGAGAACGGCTAGAACTAGTGCAGGTAGGTTCTTTTTTCACATGTAAATTAGCTCGGTTATATTCTTCAGAAGAAATTACGCGGATTGAGTGTTTACAATATGAAAGAAAAAAAATGATTTCCTAAATTGAACACGATCGTTGTTTAAGCACGTCTGTCGAAATTAAAACAATTTTCACTGAAGTTCTAGATACATCAACTGCAAACCATGAAACCTACCGGTTTACTCAGCTACGTCTTTTCAGGTGGAATAATTCATTTGGACGCTGGTTACAATAATCATTGCAATAATAAAAACGACGCGTATATCGACGCCGTTTGATGTTTCAAAAACTGCTCAACTGTCAATATGACGGTGAACCGTTTTCGTCGAGGGGTCGCATTGAATTGGTACATGGAAAATCCCTGACCACTCTATCTTGAGTTTATCTTTGCTGAGGTCATATTTGATTATACCAATTTGAAGGCGACTGATATCTATGTTCAACGGATTGACTCTGGGTAGGGAGAAAATTGGAACGTTTGATGAGTTTTAGTTTCGCTCCACCGATAGTATATACACAGAGAACAGACATCCATGATCGAACAAAAATATTTAAAAAACGTGTGTAAACATTTGAATTAATATACTAAAAACACTAGCGCCGCCACACCAACCTATCCCAACTATCCGTCAAATCGATTCCGGAACCGGTTCGAAATCCTGGATGGATTCAGCATGGAATCTAGCTCAAAGAAAACAACCGATTCCGACTCAATCGGTTGACGCATTTGAGATGGAATTCATGCTGGAAGACCGAATCGGTTCCGGACTAGTTTGACTGGGTAGAGGAATAACCGCTGTCAATTCTGTCGAACTCAGCCACAAAAAAACATGACGACAGTAGCGCACCTGGTTTAGATATCCAAACTACCTTCGAAACCGTTAGAGATTTTACACAAGTTGAATGCTGAAGATGAACGTCTGTTCTCTGTGGTATATATTTCTTAAATTCAAGATAGTTTTTATCATTATAAGGTTTCCCAATAAATAAGCACACCTTGGAATGATAAATATAAATTTGATTTGCCGTTTGTTATGAGTTTTTTATTAGCTAATGAGAAGGCAATATTCAAGCGATCGGAAACCCGCATAAATGTGTACCATTTGCTAACCATTCCATCAAACGTTTAAAAACCATTTTCAATATGGTTCGTTCAACAATAGTTTATCCACTCCTTGGTATAATATCGAACATAAACAGTAAGCTCAAAACATTCGTAACCCAACTTTGTACCGGGAAACAAGTGCTTTTTGTTCTCTCCGGTGTGGTTTAGTTTTTTCGGTGGTACGAAGGTGCTTGCTGTGGCAGAGGCTGCAGTAAAGCATTAGTAATAAACAGTCCCGCGAGTGATAGTTATTACCTGCGATATCGGTGCAGTGAAGTTACTAAACAGTTTTCTTGCCTGAAAGACGGCTTTGTTTAGACGAGCTATATCAGCTCTATTGTGTGAAGGTCACGCGGGTGACGGATAAAACAAACGAAGGATCAATTCACCTACCAGCTCGTCAGGAACCAACTGGTGAAGTGTTTTGTTTTTTACTTTTCTTATCGATTTTTTTTTCTTTTTATTGCTTTTGATTTTTTATTTTGATTTAAGTTAAACAGTGCGGTCGAGCGTGTTGCTCCCGCAACAAAATGGAACAAACAGAAGGATCACCCTCCGAAGACGAATATTATGGGGAAGAAGAACATATATCTGATACTGAGACAGATAATGTTATGATCGATCCACTTCCCCCCAATGTCTCACAGCCCCCCCGAGTCAAGGTTTACCAGGATGGATCCGCTGGTCCTTGGGTGGTATACTTTCGGCCCAAAAATAAACCGTTAAACAGCATAACTGTTGCACGGGAGCTGACAAAACGTTACTCGGCCGTAACCGAGATTAAAAAGGTTCAGTCAGATAAACTGCGCGTAGTCGTTACTGACTTGAAACAGGCCAATGATATCGTTAGCAATAGCCTCTTTACGCTGGAGTATCGCGTCTACATCCCTTCTCGTGATGTGGAGATCGACGGTGTGGTAAGTGATGCGGGTCTAACTGTCGATGATCTGATGAATGATGGGGCTGGCCGCTTTAAGGACCCTAACCTTCAATCAGTTAAGATTTTGGAGTGCAAGCAATTGCACTCAAAGTCCATCGAAGATGGTAATTACTATCCATCAGACTCGTTTCGCGTAACCTTCGCCGGATCTGCACTTCCGAGCTACGTTGAAGTGGGAGGAGCTCGTCTACCTGTACGCCTGTTTGTACCGCGGGTCATGAATTGTTCCAATTGCAAGCAGCTAGGTCACACGGCCACCTACTGTAGCAACAAGCAACGGTGCGGTAAATGTGGGGAACGCCATGCGGATGATACTTGCAGTAGCCCCGCTGAGAAGTGTGTTTACTGTGGGGAGAATCCGCATGCACTTTTGACATGCCCAACGTACAAACTTCGCGCGGATAAACTGAAGCGATCCGCCAAAGATCGCTCCAGACGCTCTTACGCAGAAATGCTTAAAAGAGCTGTTCCACTTATCTCCGAAAACCCATTCGCTCTCTTGCCAACTGACGATAACGCCTCTAACGACCCTTGCGAGGGGCATTCTTTGGCTCCGCTTGGAAACTCTAGGAAAAGACCTAATCAAAACTCACCTGAACTTCCTCGTAAGGGTCCTAGGTTGTCCCAAACAAGGGTACAAAATAAAAATAATTCATCAACTGGAAGTGCTGGTACAAATCCGAAGATAATACCTCCTGGTTTTGGGAAATTGAGATACAACCAGGAGTTCCCAGCACTCCCCGGGGCACCAAAAATCCCAAGTGCTCCAATTTTACAGTCAGAAACTCACCCTAAAACGGGATTCCTTAAATTTTCTGACATTGTGGACTGGATATTCACAGCTTTCAACATTACCGATCCTATGAAAAGCTTGCTGGTTGCTATTCTACCAACAGTAAGAACATTTTTAAAACAGTTGACTGAACAATGGCCCCTCCTTACAGCGATCGTATCCTTCGATGGCCAACTTGTTAGACGGAATCAGGGATCTGATCACTGTTTTACAGTGGAACTGCAGAAGTATTATCCCCAAAATCGATTCATTAAAACACTTGCTAAATTACAATCATTGTGATGCATTTTCCTTATGTGAAACATGGCTAACTTCTAATATAAACCTCAACTTCCACGATTTTAACATTATCCGCTTGGATCGAGAAGACTCATATGGGGGGGTACTTTTAGGGATCAAAAAGTGCTACTCCTTCAATCGAATCAACCTCCCTTCGACGCCAGGCATTGAAGTTGTCGCTTGTCAAACAACAATCAAAGGCAAAGATCTTTGCATTGCTTCTATTTACATTCCTCCTAGGGCCATGATGGGATATCGAAGATTCTTCAACGTGATTGAACACCTTCCCTCGCCCCTCCTGCTTCTTGGAGACTTTAACTCTCACGGTACGGGGTGGGGCTGTCTATACGACGATAATCGATCTTCGACAATTCAAGACCTTTGTGACAACTTCAATATGACAATTCTGAACACAGGAGAAATGACACGGATCCCTAGACCACCTGCGCAAGCAAGTGCACTGGACATATCTTTATGCTCGACATCACTACGGTTAGATTGCAAGTGGAAGGTAATATCTGATCCCCACGGTAGTGACCACTTACCAATTGTAATTGCAATCACCACTGGTTCAAGACCATCGGTACCAATCAATGTTCCCTATGACCTCACACGAAACATTGATTGGAAGAGCTACGCTGCTGCGATATCCAAAACTATCGATTCAACACAGGTACTTCCCCCGGAGGAAGAATATAAGTTTTTGTCCAACTCGATTCTCGATAGCGCGATTCAAACTCAGACGAAACGAGTACCCGACGTGAACACCCAAAAACGTTCTCCCAACCCGTGGTGGGACAAAGAGTGCTCAAACGTGTACGCGGAGAAAGCTGCCGCGTATAAAACCTTCCGGAACGACGGGTTAGTTGCTAGTTATCGAGTGTACGCGATATTAGAAAAGCGAATGAAAAATTTAATGAAAGCTAAGAAACGCAGTTACTGGCGCCGGTTTGTCGACGGGTTAACAAGAGAAACATCGATGAGCACTCTTTGGGGCACGGCCCGACGTATGCGAAACCGAAACAGTACTAACGAGAGCGTGGAATATTCAAACCGTTGGATATTCGATTTCGCCAAGAAAGTTTGTCCGGATTCCGCCCCGGCACAGAAAATCTACCGCGCCGCGTCGCCTTACAATACCGCGAACGAAACACCGTTTGCGATGGTGGAGTTCTCACTTGCTCTCTTATCATGTAACAATAAAGCCCCGGGGCCAGATAGAATCAAATTCAACTTGTTGAAGAATCTGCCAGACTCTGCCAAAAGACGCTTGTTGAATTTATTTAATAGGTTTCTTGAGGGTAACATTGTCCCACATGACTGGAGACAGGTGAGGGTCATCGCCATCCAAAAACCAGGAAAACCAGCCTCCGACCATAATTCGTATCGTCCGATTGCAATGCTGTCCTGTATCCGGAAGTTATTCGAAAAAATGATCTTGTTTCGCCTCGATAATTGGGTCGAAACAAATGGCTTACTGTCAGATACACAATTTGGCTTCCGCAAAGGCAAAGGGACGAACGATTGCCTTGCGTTGCTCTCAACAGAAATTCAAATGGCATATGCTAAGAAAGAGCAGATGGCATCAGTATTCTTGGATATTAAGGGGGCTTTCGATTCAGTTTCGATCAACATTCTTTATGAGAAGTTGCACCAGCATGGTCTTTCGCCAATTTTAAATAACTTTTTGCTAAACCTGTTGTCTGAAAAACAAATGCATTTCTCGCATGGCGATTTATCGACATCACGATTTAGCTACATGGGCCTTCCCCAGGGCTCATGTCTAAGCCCTCTCCTCTACAATTTTTACGTGAATGACATTGACGAATGTCTTGTCAATTCCTGCACGCTAAGGCAGCTTGCAGATGACGGTGTGGTCTCTATTACAGGTCCTAAAGCCGTCGACTTGCAAGGACCACTGCAAGATACCTTGGACAATTTGTCTGCTTGGGCTCTCCAGCTGGGTATCGAGTTCTCCACGGAGAAAACTGAGCTAGTCGTATTTTCTAGAAAGCGTGAACCAGCGCAACTACAGCTTCAATTAATGGATCAAACTATTGCTCAGGCTTCAACATTCAAATATCTCGGGGTATGGTTCGACTCTAAAGGTACCTGGGGATGTCACATTAGGTATCTGAAACAGAAGTGCCAACAAAGGATCAACTTTTTCCGTACAATAACTGGAACATGGTGGGGTGCCCATCCAGGAGACCTAATCAGGCTGTACCAAACAACGATATTATCAGTGTTGGAGTACGGATGTTTCTGCTTTCGCTCCGCTGCGAACATACATTTCATCAAACTGGAGCGAATCCAGTATCGTTGCTTGCGTATTGCCTTGGGTTGCATGCACTCGACCCATACGATGAGTCTCGAAGTGCTGGCGGGCGTTCTTCCTCTGAAAAATCGATTTTGGGACCTCTCATATCGATTACTCATTCGATGCGATATTCTGAACCCATTGGTGATTGCAAATTGCGAAAGGCTTGTCGAGCTTAATTCTCAGACCCGATTCATGTCCTTGTACTTCGATTACATGGCACAGAACATCAATTCATCTACGTATAACGTCAACCGTGTTCATCTCTTAGATACTTCTGATCACACTGTATTTTTCGATACATCCATGAAGGAAGAGATTTGTGGAATTCCGGATCATATTCGCCCACAAGTGGTCCCAAATATTTTCTATAACAAATACCATCAAGTCGACTGCGCCAAAATGTTCTACACTGACGGATCAATTCTCAACGGGTCCACAGGCTTCGGTATCTTCAACGAAAATCTTGCTGCCTCATTCAAACTCAATGATCCTGCTTCAATTTACGTCGCAGAATTAGCTGCCATTCAGTATACTCTCGGGATCATTGACACCCTGCCCTCAGACCATTACTTCATCGTTTCGGATAGTCTCAGCTCCATTGAGGCCATCCGTGCGGCGAAGCCTGGAAAGCACTCACCGTATTTCCTGGGGAAAATACGGGAATATCTGAGTGCTTTATCTGAAAAATCTTACCAGATTACCTTGGTTTGGGTCCCGTCACATTGTTCTATTGCGGGCAATGAGAAGGCGGACTCTTTAGCCAAGGTGGGCGCATTAGAAGGCGACACTTACGAAAGACCAATTTGCTTCAACGAATTTTTCAGTATCTCTCGTCAGAGGACGCTCGATAGTTGGCAAACCTCATGGAGCAATGGGCATCTGGGACGGTGGCTACATTCCATTATCCCGAAGGTATCAACGAATGCTTGGTTTAAGGGGTTGGATGTGAACCGGGACTTTATTCGTACGATGTCAAGGATCATGTCCAACCATTACTCGTTTGACGCGCATCTCCGTCGTATAGGGCTTGCTGAAAGTAATCATTGTGTTTGTGAGAACGGCTACCACGACATCGAGCATGTTGTTTGGCTGTGCGCAGAGTACTGTGTTGCCAGGTCCCAACTAATAGATTCCCTTCGGGCCCGAGGTAGATCACCCTATGAGCCAGTCCGGGACGTCCTGGCAAGCCGTGACCACCCCTATATTTTTCTTATCTATATCTTTTTGAAAACCATTGATGTCCAAGTTTAATACATTTTCCCCTCTCTCATTCACAGTAGAATCTCACCAACCTATCCCTGTATCTACAATATGGCATTGCTTCACGAGTCTTCGGTGCATACCCTTCTTGATAACCGTCTACCCAGAACATCATGACATACCTCACATGCAGATGATATAGAGAACATCATGACAGTATCAGAGTGCCAATAATTATCCGAAATATCGACCCTCCCCTCGCCCCTGCGATTACAGGCTGGAAACTACAACACTACAACAAAGTGTGCATATCCGCCACAATGATCAATCAGCAAACGACGATGTCAATTACACAATATGTATCCCACTTCCTACCTTTTTCCTTTACTTACATAAGAGGGGAGCAAGCCGCCCCTAAATACGGCTTTCCTTTTCCCCACTAACATGTGACATGTAATTAAAAAAAAATGAATTATCGGCCTCGTTAAGCTAAAGCATTTGGGCCTAAATAAACGTATTTAAGATAAAAAAAAAAATAAACAGTAATAACTTCATGCTGCTGATAATACTAATTCCGATAATACTAATTTTCCGGATAAAATTTATTTAATTTTTTCCTTCTCACGGGAGAAGGACAGTATTTCAATTTCGTGGAAATCAATAAAATACAGTCGTGATTCGCTGGTTGGGCACTTTTTAACTGGACCGCTTTTTAGTTGGACCTCCGCTAGTTGGACCATTGTCCAACTAAAAAGCATCTGAATGTCAATATCTTATGTCAAATTTACTTTGACAATCAATCTGACAATTTTCAGAGATGTGAATAGATGCAATTACACTCCTAACGTCTGCTTCGGAGAGTTTTTGACATCTGTCCGTCGGTCCAACTAACGAATCAAATTCGTTAGTTGGACAGAGGTGTGGCCCAACCAGCGAATCACGACTGCATGCATAAAATTTCAAAGAAAGGCGGCAAAGAAGTACGATAGACTTGTTTTTTCGTGTTTTGGAATAGTGGCAACAAGACAGCGAGTGAAAAAGGATACCGTGATAAACTCATTCTCCGGCGGTTTTATTTATCCGGAAAAATAACACGTTGTATTTATCCGGAGAAGTTGTGTGAATGCCAATAACTTTTCGTGTGAAAATGTGAGTTTTTATTGTCGTAGTGGCAAATTATCTGTACGCATTTACTCATATGAGCGATAAATGCAATGCCTGGTGCTCAAATCAAAGTGATAGCCCCAGTTATCAAGTTTATTTGTCTTTCTAAACAAATCGTATGGAAACCAACATCTATAACTGTTTAAAATTACGGTGCTCTACAGACACCATAAACATGAATGGGTTAAGTGAGAAACCTAGCTTTCTGAAGAAAATTAAGATGAAAAATACAGTTATATGTATTTGTTACCGTTATTTTTATCAGAAAAATAGGTAGGATAAATCATGAAAAAAACAGAAACCGCAAAATACACTATAGTGTTGATAGATAAATTCATTATAATTTTATAAAGATACGTCTAAAATTTTCTGTCCGAAACTCAAGCACGCTGTAATGAAAATATTTCCACCAAAATTTTCATTTTCGGTGATTCGCATTCATATTGTCAGTTACTGGCACCAGAAAAACTTACAAAACCACCGCTCTTCTCTTTTATAATATACATCTTGACTTATGTGTTGCTCCCATGTGCACACAAAAAGTAAAAATAAAGATGCTCTTTATTGTGCATTTTGGTTCCATGCGCACGGAACCAGTAAATTCAATAAAAAAGTATGTTGAAACAGTACTTTATCTGAATTTTAGTTTGAATCGTCGTTCTCCCTGTATAGCTCAGAAGCATAGCTCCTAAAACCCAATGAAATCTACCAAGAGCAGTGCTAACTTGAAATGTTAAACTCGATTTTTATCGAAATGTCGTTTCCAACAACGGGTTTTCCGTGATCACGATTGCCGAAAAACCACTCAATCGTAACTAATTTATCTCGTACCTTAACGATTCCTTTTTCATGCATAAATTTTTGTTTTGTGGATTGGAATTTTCGCATACAATTTTTAGAGCTTAAAACAGTGATTTTTTTTAGGAAAAACGTTCTCGAATGCATGCACAAATTATTATTTATTCAACTAATCGTTAATGTACGAGCAATACTCATATATTAATGAAATTTTTTGAGTTTTACGACTTTAGTTGATCTACTGGTTTTCAATCGTGATCACCGCAAACCTCTTAAATAATAAACGGTGTCGGGGAAAAAGCAATGACTCCGCAAATTATCAATATATGTTTATAATCTTATGCTTGTTTATTGCACTGAAAAATATACTACCAAAATACTATAAGTTTAATGTAATGAAATCATTGCTTTATGCCCCTACGTAAATTTAAACTTTCTGGGCATTTTTTGCACAAGAAGGTATGTAACCCCTTAAAAGCGATGGGTCTTTCATATATTTTACCATTTAGTGCGCCGGTGGTCAGGCCTGTTATTTGCTCACACAATGAGCCACAATGAGCGAAATTCACCGATTAAAAATAGAGCAGCACAAAAACACTGCGATGTACAGAACGACCGCACAAAGACAAACTTGAAAACGAAAAAGAGTGAGATCTGTGTACCAAGAGCTGCACAATTTCGTTCAAGGAGTCACCTTGAAGAGTCACTTTTTTGTGCCTCCCCTCACTGGAAAGCAGGAAGGAAGGCGAATCAAACTATAATTCAGATAAAGTTTGATTGGAAGAACGTTTTAAAAATGTTTTTTGGTTGCCTTCTCTACTTACGTGGGCGTGGGATCAAGATACTAAAGAGCCTCTTTATTTCTACTCTTTGTGGTGTGTAGTCATAGAGTAGAATACACGTGTGGGAGCAACACACATCGAAGTGAAGAGGTTTATTGTGAAAGAGAAAAGCGGTGGTTCGCATGAAAAGTGCAAAGAGCGTTTGTTATTTTTCTCTTTGTTTGCTCTGAGGTGCATAACATCCCTGCCGGTGGTTGAGTGCCTCTCGTCACTACCCGTATAAATAAATTCCATTCCAGAAATCTTCGGAACCATTTCCTAACTATTCATATAATACTCACCATATTGGGAATACTACTGATACATTCCACCATTATAATTCAACTATTATACTACCATACTCATTTTAGTTACCATTTCCAATACCTCCCGTGTATCCTATATCGGAGATTTGTATACTACATTGTACTTTTGCGCTTGAGGTTAATATTGCTCTGGTGGGCTTTGTTATTCACGTATCTGTTCACGCTGCTCCAAAAACCTGTAGCTTAACATGACTGTTCTTAACGACCCGTTGTTTGTGTGGTCGAGCATGGAAAAACGATACTGGTTATGTTCGATATTGTACAAGGCAATGGTTAATCTATTGTTGAACGAACCATATTGAGAATAATTTTTCGACGTTTGATACAATGATTGGCATATGGTACAGATTTATGCGGGTACTTCTCACCCCAGTGAGTCTATGTTCAATTCCAGCCCGAGGTCGTTGGAATTTTCTGAGGCGAAAAACGTCTCTAATCAAGTCACTGAGGTTTAAAAACGTTTCTGGCTGGAAGACGTGAATCAATTGGTCCCGGTCCATGCGTTGATGGGCAGCTATCTAAGGTCCAAGTGGTGGAAAAATCTTTGCCTCTCTGGCGTCTGTGATAGGCACTCAGTGAGGAACGAAAGACGACAAAGATATAAATTTAGTGAAAAATGCTATTGTCGCGAATTTGGTGGCAGATGAAAGCAAAAACTCTGCAATCAATAACTGAAGGGTTGTGATTTCTATTTCCAAAAATTGCTTAGATTTATAGGTTTATGTTTTAGTTTGTCAGCACTGACAACTTTAGAGCGAGTAAAGGCGCTTTAACCTAGGCCTTTTAGCCATGACAAGGTGTAAATACCACTGTCCCATCCCAAAGGACCAAAGGAGTGACTGATTTCTGACAGAATTCTGGCTCAAAATCAATAATCATTTCGGAATCTTGGTCGTTGAAGACAAATGAAGACATTTCTTTGTTGCATGTAAAGATATTTGAAATCCCTGCAAATCCCTGGAATCCCTGCGCATGCGTCGATACATGTTGTGTACAGCGATGCCAGATGTGAAGATATATCTTCATTTTGAAGACATTTGAAATGTTGGAAAGACATATTTTTCATTTGGAAGACAAATGAAAACATTTTTTAATGAAATGTGAAGACGCTTAAAAATGTACCTGGTATCCCTGGTTGTGTACCGCCACATTTTGAATATCGTTAGAATCGTTACTTCACCAAAATGTGTGTCAATATAATTGCCACACTTTGCAATTCATTTCTGGTACTTCGAGATACAGGGTAAAGACCTAATTTTGGCACCCTACAAACGATGAAATTCGTATAAATTGGCACCAGTATCCTTGCTTCGTTCCCAAGAACCAATATAACGACAAAAATGTCCTGAGAATGATGAAATACTTCTGTCTGAGCGCAACGAAAATTCGAATGGAATTCTCCAATTATCGCATTATCATTTGAGCCAATACGATGAAAAAATATGTCAGACGCTGTTCTAACTAACTCCTTCAAATGGGTAGGGCGATAATAGAAACAAAGCCATAATAGGATCCAAACCCTATTTAGTTAAGGTTTAGAGTGATTCTTTAACCTTATTCTCAAAATGAGAAAAATCTCCATGAATAATTCTCGAATATATTAGTCGAAAAAATGCTCTCCGTGTTTGAATTTTTTGGCCCTTTTAAAATAGCACTCCATACGTTTGGGATAATTTATCGGGTTTGGATACTCACTAAAAGTTTTATCGGAGTAAAGCACCAACCAAATTTCGTAAACTATCTCGAGCTTTATCGCATCAAAGTTTCTTGCGTGAAACTGATCGTTTTTTACAATTTCAATTTTTTTTATATATTTAAGGGGAGTGTCCCTATGATTAAACGGACCATGTTGAAATTCAAGGCAGAAATGTCCGTTTTTTTGCAAATAATCGGTTATTTTTCGAGCGCTATATTAGTAGTGTCAATTAATCGATCATAAAATCGATAAATTTTATCTCGACAATCCAAAAGTAAAAGTGGTATTCAAGACGCTTTTGGTAAGCGATTTTCGCGAAGTTTGATATTTGTCGCTAGAAGGATTTTATGGTCGATTAACAGACATCAATTTATCGATTTACGCAATTTTTTCTAAACCAATTATAGATTTTTCGATAAATCGATTAAACGTAAATACGTCTTTCGAGTAAAAAATAAAGCATTAATTCGCGGATTCAACATTTTTCTTTTAAAACACCAATTGGCTAATCCAAGTGCAGTTGTGTTAGTGCAAGATCGAGGTTAAATAGGGTGGAGAATCGCTGTGTGCGTCTATTATCTCGTATACATATATGTCTATACACATTGCAACTGTGGTGGCGTCCTAGACATCAAATAAGGCAATACACTCAGGTTTTTTTACGCGGTTTTTTTGCGCGGTATTTTTTTACGCGGTTTTTTACGCGGATTTTGAAATTTACGCGGATTTTTTTAATTTACGCGGTATCCATTAACGAGGGTCCCATTAACGCGGATTCTTAAATAATATTGAAACCTTATTCTATGCTACCCCGTAGTGCAGTTCAGTGAATAACGAAGCCCAACGGGTAAGAAGTGTGATTTTTGTTTTAATTTCACATATTTTTTTTATTTTGATTATAGAGGTTTTAACCTTAGGGTCATCCGCCTCTTTTCGGGTTAGAGAAATCTCTTTTGGAAAAAAACTCAAACCTGCGTGTGAGTTTGGGAATCGAACCCAGGAGAGCTGCGCACAAGGTATTTTCACATATTGTAAAAACATTATCCACGGTTTTAACCTGATCCAATTCCATTTATGAAATGTACCAAAAATATGATATGTTATCCGCCATCGAAGTACAGCTAGATTTCCTTTCTATATAGAAAAAATCCAACCCATCTCTACAATAAATTACATTTATTCACTCAATTTTTTTCTTAACTCTAATTACACTGCTTTCACTTTCATTCACAAATAGTTCGCCCACGGTGCCATCTGTCGACACTTTTCTCGAAAACAATTCACAACTCTCTACTGCTCAACGTTTCCGGAGCAAGAGAGTCTCGTTTTCAGGAAAAGATTACAGCCACCGCTGCGTATCGTGGTTATACGCACAAACACGCCCGGGGTAGTGACCGTGCCGCGAACTGGATGTGAATGTCATCCTCCCATGAGATAGGTTGTGTGTGGTTTATAAGCCAAACTACCCTTTGATGCTATTTTCACTCCTTGCGGAAGGTTGGAAAATATTTACATTTGATAATAAATACCTACGACTTTAAATGACTAATTTTTGTTCCTAACTTGCATATCTGTGATATTTTGAATTGTTTTTCTTTTGTTTTCTTTCCGTATGGCTTTTGAGAGTTGTTTTTTTTTTACTAAAATATGACATCTTCCTGACTAGAACTAGATAGATGTCTCGTTGAATTACTTCTTTTCAGTCAGTACCTTCTTCGTACATTTAAACGTGACTGCAACGTCGACGAATTTCGTCCGTGCAAATATTAGTACAAATCAGTCCTGTTGGTGGAAGCTCTCTAGTAACCAGCTATATCTAAGAATCCCTTAAACTACATCTAACTAGCTTACTGAACTAATCGCGCGTCTCGTCTTGGTCGTTGACTAATCGTTTCGGTCTACGCATCCGAGCAAACACCCTCGTATCTGCTCAGAAAAGACTCTTGCGTCGGTTTCCAATATTGATCCATTCTACTGGCAGTTCGGATCGTTCCTGCATCGGTGTGTTTTTACATTCCGGTATTTTGGCCACCCGCTCGCATCGTCGACTCACATCCCAGTAAACGTATCCTTTGGGACAACGATACATGTTTGGCATCAGAGTGTCACTGCTGCGACCTTCACCCGGTAGGCAGCGTACGAAGGTTGAACTGCACTTGTTGTTGTCCAGAGCAAAGTGACCCTCTGATGGGCACAGTGGTTTCATAGTACGAACTTGCATCTGTAAAGATAACTCGTTACGGAGATGAAAGAATGGACTCTACTGAAAACATTACTCACCACATTAACCGGGGGTCCAATGGCACTGCGCAGGTATCGCATGCTTGGTGCCTGGCATTGCTCGTCTCCTTCGGCAGGCTCGTTACACTGAATTCCTTCATCGTTGTAGACGGTATCGTTGGGGCAGCTGAACACCACTATGCTGTAGTCGTAACTGTTTTGTTTCTGCGTACATTGGTAGAACATGTTGCAGTCCTGTGGATGCCGGCGGAAACCAGTCGGACAGACAAAGCTAGTCTGGCCCTCTTCGACCTTTGGACAGTTGCTCTGACAACCTTCAGGGCACTTCTCAGGGGCTGCTGTAGTCGATTGTTCTGAACTGCTGGTGGTGGTTGTTTCGGCAGAGGATTGTTCTGTGGTTGTTGCCTCCGTTGCGGGCTCTGTCGCTGCAGATTCGGTTGTCGTAGTCTCGGCGGCGGCCTGTGTCGTAGTCTCAGCTGCTGCCTGAGTCGTAGTCTCGGCGGCGGTCTGAGTCGTTGTCTCGGCGGCGGCTTGCGTCGTAGTCTCGGCGGCAGCCTGCATCGTAGTCTCGGCTGCTGCCTGTGTTGTAGTTTCTTGAGCTGACTGACTCGTCGTTTCTTGGCTTGTATCCGTTGGCTGTGTGGTAGTGTCTTGTCCTGCTGCAGTGGTAGATTGAGTTGTCGTATCTTTACCTGCTTCGGTTGGCTGAGCCGTTGTTTCCTGTCCGGGTTGAGTTGTCGTCTCTGGTTCAGGTTGAGTCGTAGTTTCAGCAGGTCCCTGCGTAGTTGTAGATTCACTAGATGTTGTCATCTGTGAAGCTTGCGTTGTTGTTTCCTGACTAGCTTTAGTAGTTGTGTCTGGTTCAGGCTGTGTAGTAGTTTCTTGGTCTGTCGGTGCAGTAGTTGTTTCTGTTTTCGTAGTCATCTCTGCTGATGTCTGTGTCGTGGTGTCTTGACCGGCCGATGTTGTTTCTGTACTTCCTGAAGTCGTGGTTTCATTAGCTGGTCCATCGGTAGTACCACTTGGTTTCTCTGTAACATAGGAGGTTGTAGTTTCATCACTGGGATCTGTGGTTGTCATCATCATCGATTCGGTGGATGAAGATGATTCGGATGTGTTTGATTTACCCGAACAGTCTCTCGGAGGCGAGACACTGTTCTCGTGGTTACAGGTATTTACAGCAGGATCCCATATCGTGCCCTCGGGACAGTCAAAGTGGAACACGGAGAAATTTTCACCCATTCCGTCCCAATCGACACACCGATAGAATTTTTTACAATCGTCGGGATTTGGGAAGTAGCCCGCCTCGGTACAGTTCACCGGGGTTGGTGACGATGTTGATGATGACATACTTGTTGTAGATGAAGTTGACATGCTTGTTGTAGATGAGGTTGACATGCTTGTTGTTGATGAAGCAGGCATGCTTGTTGTTGAGGATGATTTTTCCGTGCTAGATGAAGTGGTTGTCATGCGTGGAGTTGTGCTTGAGGAAGTAGTTGTCATGCTTTGGGTTGTGGTAGTCATGCTTGGAGTGGTTGAAGCAGTAGATGAACTCGTAGAGCTCTGAGTGCTTGTGGAGGAAGTGGTAGTCGTGCTTTTGGAAGTGGTTGTCATGCTTGTTGTGGAGGAGGATTGAGGTGGGGATGAGGTAGTAGTGGTAGTGGTTGTTGTTGTTTTGGCGGTAGATTCTGATGGAGCGGATGTAGTGGATGATGTTGTGCTAGTGGATGATTGATTATTGTTACCTGTTTGGCCGCCGCACATTTCAACTACATTTTCGTGATTACAAGTTTGAAGTTCCTGGTCCCAGGCTGTACCATTCCCGCAATCAAAATCGTACTTTGTGTAACCGCCTTTGCCGTTATCGACACATCGATAGAATTTTTTACAGTCATTTGGATCACCCATAAAGCCTTCCGATGTACATTCACCGCTAGATGGTTGATTCGAGGTTGTTTCATGATTCTCTTCTGTTGCAGTGGTAGTAGTTGTTTGCGCTTCGGAAGAAGTGGTTTCTTGAGACGATCCGGTCGTTGTCATACTGTCAGTAGAGGACTGACCGGTGGTTGTAGTTGTTTCTTGAGCAGCAGATGTCGTAGTTTCAGCCATTGCTGCTGTTGTGGTCTCTGATACTGCTGCAGTTGTAGTATCTGCTGAAGCAGACGATGTTGCTTCTGTTGTCGCGGAAGTTGTAGTCTCTGCGGTCGTTGTTTCTTGGGATGACATTGTGCTTGATGCTTCGGTAGTTTCTGGTTGCTTTTGTGTTGTTGTTTCGCCCGCAGAAGTTGTTTCCTTGGTAGTACCTTCAGATGTTTGCGCTTCGGCGGTCGTAGTTTCTTGAGATTGTCCTGCGGTTGTAGTATCTTGAGAGCTCGATTCATGAGGTTGTGTAGTACTTTCGGAAGATTCTTGACCGGCGGTAGTAGATGTGGGTGCGGCAGTGGTCATTTGGTTTTCTGAATCCGGGGGGCTCTGTGTGCTCTGAGCATCTGGTTCTGGCGCAGGTTGTGGAGGTCGATCAGCTCCACAGTTTTCAACTTCGTAATCATAATTACAGGTTTGTAGGTTTTGATCCCACGCAGTTCCATCGGCGCAAGTGAATTCGTGCTTGGTATAGCCTCCATTGCCATTATCTACACATCGAATGAATTTCTTGCAATCACTTTCGTGTGGCATATAGCCTTCCGATTCGCATCCTTCCGAAGACATGGTTGTGGAAGATTGTGCATTGGTAGTTTGTTCTGTGGCTGATTGAGTCGTTGTGTCCGCGCCAGATGTTGCTGTATGACCCGCTTGGGTAGTACTATCGGCAGTTGGTTCTGTGGAGCTTCCCTTTGTCGTTTCTTCGGCACGATCGGCAGTAGTTTCTTGGCTCGGAGACGAGGTTGTTTCTTGGTTGGAAGACGAGGTAGTTTCTTGGCTTGATGGTGTAGTTGTTTTTTCACTTTGTGTCGTTGTTGTATCTTTTTCTTGGGAAGTTGGTGATTCAGTGGTTTCAGCACCGCTACCACTCGGTGATGTTGTTTCTTGTCCAGAACTTGATGTTCCCTCGGTTGTTTTTTCTTGAGGCTCGGTGGTGCTATCTACATTGCTGCTTGTAGTTGATGCTTCGGATGTTGTTTCCTGGCTGGACGGCATTGATTCTGTTGAGCTGGATTGATCTGGTGGCAGATAAGTGTTACCAGGTCCCTGTGGACTTCCACCTTCAGGGCGACCTTCGCTGCCTTGCGAAGGACTCTGTCCGCCAGTTCCGCATTTGGAGTTCTGAACCGATGAGGGGTGGTTACAAGCCAATATATCGTTGTCCCAAATAGTACCAGGGCCGCAGTCGAACTCGTATCTAGTATAGCCACCATTTCCATTATCGACGCATCGATAGAACTTTCGACAGTTGGATTCATGTTCCATGTATCCCTCGCGTTCGCAGACTCCATTGCTGCCAGCAGGTACTGCAGGAGCGTTCGTAGTTGTTGTTTGCTGACATGGAGGAATAGTTGAGGTTGAGTTGCTACTGCCTTGGTCAGGTTCCTGTGATCCATCAGGGCTTTGAGAACTTTCTGGGCCTCCTGAACCTTGGGAAGACTCATCTGGTTTTTCAGTTGTTGACGAGCCGGTATTGTTAGGTCCATTTGATTCTGCAGAGCTATCTGGTCCATCCGGGCCACCCGGACCACCGGGGCCATTTGAATCGGGACCATCTGGACCTCCTGGACCGTTTGGACCATTCGGTCCGTTAGGACCGTTCGGTCCGTTGGGACCATTAGGACCATCGGGACCATTAGATCCATCGGGGCCATTCGGGCCGCTCGTACCATCGGGACCATTCGAGCCGTTTGAACCATCCGGGCCGCTAGGACCTTGATTATTATTATTGGGACCACTAGGCCCATCTCCGCCGTTTGAACCATTGGGACCTTGATTATTATTGTCGGCACCACTTGGACCGTCTCCTCCACCGTTTGAACCATTGGGACCTTGATTATTATTGTCGGTGCCACTTGGACCGTCTCCTCCGCCATTCGGACCATCGGGATCTTTAGATCCATCGGTTCCGTTGGGGCCATTCGGGCCGTTCGAACCATTGGGACCATTTGAGCCGTTTGAACCGTTCGGGCCGCTAGGACCTTGATTATTATTATTGGGACCACTTGGACCATCTCCTCCGCCGTTCGGACCATTGGGACCTTGATTATTATTATTGGGACCACTTGGACCGTCTCCTCCGCCGTTCGAACCATTGGGGCCTTGATTGTTATTATTTGATCCACTAGGGCCTTGCCCACCTTGGTTTCCGCCGTTCTGACCGTTACCATTGGAACCACTTGATCCTGGTGAACCATTTCCTCCAGCATGTTGTGCCATTCCTTGATGGCAACTGGGATTCTCGACGGCCCAAGCATGATTGCAGCTCGTAGTACTGTCATCCCAAACTGTGTTGTCACCACATTTGAACTCATGTTTAGTGTATCCATCTTGCCCGTTCGACACGCAACGATAGAATTTTTGACAGTCGTTGGGATCACCCATAAAACCGTCACTGGTGCAAGCTGGAGAGCTACCACTGTCGGTATTAGATGATGACGAAGACGGCTTGGAAGTGGTGCTCTGTGGTTTGGCTGTTGTTGTGGAAGTCGTAGTCGTAGAAGTGGTAGCAGCGGTGGTTGTTGTAGTTTGCACTTCATTGAGATTTGGATCGGTACTCTCCTCCGTGTTATCTGGTTGCGGAGCTGAAGTGGTAGACGCACTGGTTGTTGATGATGAGGAGGAAGTGGTAGGAGCTGCTGTGGTCGATGATTGGCTGGCTGTTGTTGTAGGCTGACCAGTTGTGGATGACTGTGTAGTCGTGGTTGTCGATTGCGCCATCGTTGCAGTTGAAGACGCGGAGGTCGATGCGGGTGTGGTTGTCCCTTCCGTTGCTGGTGCTGAAGTCGTAGTTTGTTCTTGAGAAGACCCTGATGCTGTTGTTTGCGAAGCTTCGGCATTTGTAGTAGCAGGAGTTTGATTGCTGCCATTCGATCCTTGTTGGTTATTGTTTGACTGACCTGGTGGCTTTTGTGCATTGTTTGAACTTTGCGGTGTTCCGGAACCATTCTGATTGTTCGAAGAGCCATTTTGACCTTGTTGTCCATTTTGAGAGCCGGTTTGTCCTTGGTTATTTTGATTGTTGTTGTTGCCTTGGTTATTCTGATTATTATTGTTATTCTGATTGTTATTATTCGATTGGCTGTTCTGATTATTGCTGTTATTATTCTGATTGTTGTTATTCGATTGGCTGTTCTGGTTATTGCTGTTCGATTGACTGTTTTGATTATTATTGTTAGATTGATGGTTCTGGTTATTATTATTGTTTGATTGATTTCCATTTTGGCCTTGTTGTCCGTTTTGAGAACCGGATTGTCCTTGGTTGTTTTGATTGTTTTGGTTTCCTTGGTTATTCTGATTATTATTGTTATTATTCTGATTGTTGTTATTCGATTGGCTGTTCTGATTATTGTTATTCGATTGATTGTTTTGATTATTGTTATTCGATTGATTGTTTTGATTATTATTATTGGATTGATTATTTGACGACTGTTGTTGGTTGCTGCTCGATCCTTGATTTTGGTTGTTGGAGCTTTGACTGTGCTGATTTTGTCCTTGATTATTGTTATTCCACTGGTTGTTGCTGTTGGATCCCTGACTGCTACCCTGATTGTTATTGTTCGATCCTTGGTTTTGATTGTTATTGTTACTGGAACCTTGACTGTTGCCGTTGCCACTTTGACCTTGACTCTGATTGTTGCCAGATGAGCTCTGTTGATTATTATTCCCCTGGTTATTTGAGCTCTGGCTCTGATTGCTTCCCTGATTATTGCTTGAACCCTGTCCGCTAGATCCTTGATTATTGTTATTAGATTGGTTGTTATTGTTTGAAGATGAACTGGAACTGGAGCTGCTGCTACTGCTGCTCGAACTGCTACTACTACTCGAATTTGAACTGCTCGAGGAAGATTGCGTAGAACTGCCTTGTCCATCACTTGTCGACATTGTCATATTCTGGTAGTGGCTCATATTACTGCTACTGTTGCTCTGCGAAGATGTCGTGTTAGTCGTTACTCCATCTTGTGTCATTGATCCGCTACTCTGGGACGCATTTTGTTCCGCTGAAGCGTTTGTTTGACTGAACGATTCAGTGTTTACAACATAATCATTTTCCGCTCTTTTCGTGCATCGTTCAACGGCGTAATCATGATTACAAGCATCTATACGATCGTCCCATACAGTTCCGTCACCGCAACGGAATGAGTACGTTGTGAATCCGCCTTTTCCATTGGATACGCACCGATAGAAAATCTGACAATCAACAGGATCTCCAATGAAACCCTCCTCTTTGCAAGGTGAACTGTCATCCGCTGTCGAAGATTGTTCCGGTCCGGTAGAAGATGGTTTCTCATAGTGATATCCTCCGTCTTCCTCGTTATTGTCGTCACCGTTTGAGTTGAGTTCATTTTCATTATCGGAAGGCTCCGGCTCAGGAGGCTGTTGTGGTTCTTGTTCTGGTTCTGGTGGTTGTTCCTGTTCTGATGGTTTTGCTGGCTCCTCCGGTTCCGGTTCGGATGGTCCGACTGATTGTGGATTTTCCGATACTTGCTGCGCATTCGACGATTCACCTGTCATTGGCTCCGATGGAGCGTAACTATCGTTACTGTCGAGTTCGTTATTGCCGCCACCACATTCCGGACGCTCGGAGTTGCTCGGATGGACGCAGGTATTCTCAACCTCGGAGTAAACCGTGCCCGGTCCACAGCGAAACTTGTACGGCGTTAGTCTGTCTCCTTCCTGCACGCATCGGTAGAAGGCGATGCAATCGTTCGGATCTGCGAAGAATCCTTCCTGTTGGCACTCAAAGTTAGCGGCTGAAATGAGAAAAGGTTAGGATTAGAATACTTTGAAGTTGGCCTTTTTTTGGCGCAGTATTAGGTGCAGACTTCTTCTTGTGAACACACCGAACATTCAAGAGTATATCAGGTTCAACGTTCTTAGTGCTTAGCGATCTGCACAAGAGCTAAATGCCTCACGGAAACGTGACGAAAGAAGAATCTACCGTAGGGGAATTTCCAGTAGGGTAGATTCACCGCCGTGGACTAACCAACTATATCGTAACAAAAATGGGAGAAAATTGGCTCGCGAAACAGACATCGCTACCGAAACAAATTCCGCTGCTAGAGAACTCATCGTCGGATAATATCCGAATAGATCTCGATAAAGCGTCGAGAATTAAATCAAAACTCAAAGGTCGAGCCATTTCATGGACCATGTGAGGCTCCCAGATAGAACAGAAAAAAGAGATGCGACGAAAACCCAACGAGCCGCCCCACGAAGTAATACCCCGATGTAGTTTCGTGAGGAAGAAGGGCGAAGAAAAAGTAAGGAGTATTTTAGTGGTTAGGCACGAAAGTGAGTCGTGAGTGCCACACAATGCCAATACACTAGAGGCGAGGCTTTTGAAGCTTTTTATACCTAACTATGAAAAAAAGAAAAAAAAAACGGGAGTAATCGTACCCTCACCGAAATCCTAACAAGCTTGCGATTAGCGACATAACGAGCATTTGCTTCCCCGTACTGGCCACGCCCTTGGAAATTCCGCCGAACTCAGATGCGTCCCTGGCGGCTGCTGATGTGATGAATCCTGCCTCTCCCAGGATAAGCTCGTACGATACATCTAGTCCAGAACTGTCTGCACTGTATATCTTTTGCAGGTATTCGCAACAACGCCATCGGAGGTTATAGGGACACCTCTTCGACCCACCAACAAGCTTTGAGCGGAATAGACGTCAGAAGTGAAGGTGTTGCAGCGGACATGAGCCAGCCCTCGTCTAACTTCCACTCCACCGCCTTTAAAATCAAATCAACGATACTGGTCATTCAGTCGAACACAAGTGGCTTGCGAGGATGCCTGGGTGACCTGCAACGGATCATTGCTAAGACTGAGCCCATCTGCCTGGGGTTTCAGAAGACACGCATCCTGGATTAGACGAATCCGTCATCATAACTTGGACATTGATAATTGTGGGACGCCGCCAGCGGAGATAACGTTTACCGGACGGTGGGTCTGGCCATCCGGATCTATGTACCATACCGACAGACATTTGGATATTGAACTGAAAGCCGCCGCCTGGAAGATCGAATATCGAATATCATTGGCCAAGTTGAGACCCCGATCATCATCGCGGAACATATAAATGGGCACCACAAGATATACGGCTCACGTGTATGCAATAGAAAATGAAACGGCAATGCCGAAGTAGTCGAAAACAACGACGCCAATGTTCTCGGCGACAGCCGTTTAACATTAATCCGCGGACGGACGGACGGACGGACTCCACCATCGACGTCTGCTAGAGGATGCGGGCAGGATATTGTGATGGGACTGTTCGTGTCGATTACTTCCTCATCCAGATTACATACGCCAAGATGCCACTTGCAACAACCTGTCGAAGGTCCCGCTACGAAGAGACCATAAATCGGGACGAGTCGTACACCCTGGACAAAATCACCAATATCAACAATTAGGCCACCGTTTCCTATATTTCCATGATATGTGAGAACCTTCCCCGGCAGGCAGTGCACTGGTGGTGCTCGAAAGTCGGAAGAGTCATCAGGGCACGCCGAACAGTTCTGCTGATACAGAAAAAGACTTCTGTAGACGACCCACACCGAAGCCAGCGAGCTGATGATTTCAGAATTAGTAGGTGAAGTATACAACGAAACGAGGCCATCAAAGGGATAGAAGAGATAAAAAACACCAACTGGACCAGATTTTTCGAGGGTATATTCCCGGATTCCTCAACTTCAGAGTTCTGGTGGAGAGTTAACGCCCAAGCGGTAAGCGGCAACACAGCCATTAACGGGTGTGCGCCGATTGATCTCACGACCATCAGCAACGAGCTCGGAAGGTACTTTGCGTCCCTGTCTGCAGACACCGCACTCCCAGCCGCGTTCATGCGAATCAAGCAAGGGGCTAAGAGTAGCCCGTTCGTTCCAAACCCGATTCAGGTCAAGTATACAACAAGCCTTTCACCAGAAGCGAATTATGAGCTGCATCAGAATCGATACACAGCAAGTCTGCCGGATGGGATGATTGTAACCGTCCTTTGACCGCGGTATGAGAATTACTGCACAAGCAGAGACTACTGGTCGTGTTAATGAAGTTGCCCGACTGAGCTACAAACCAACTGATGCATTTGGAGTGGTGAACTGATGCCCGCCTTATGGAAGGAAGCCCTAGTAATCCCTATCCTTGGACAGACCTGACCCATAGAAGAGAACGACGACTGCTCAGAGTTTGGCATACGACGACGGTCCCACACACCCACACCGTTTCGCGGGTCCCTTCAATAGCATGTGTCACTTGCGGAACCCGAACCACAGTGGACTGGAGAACTGCCCGGAGTTCGGCGACCTCCACTGTACATTACCGCAATCCATCTTAGAGATCCTAGTGCTACTGTCTTTATACAAGGACGCGGGACTTCTCGATCTTCTGTGACAGATATGACATGAACATAATCTTTTTTAAACAATATTGAGTTGGTCCCCGGCAACATATATACATTAGACCGGCAACAATTTTGACTTTTTTTTTCGGAACACTGCCTCTCTTTCTCGCACATGCTTAGAATAGGAAATTTCAAAAAAATCCGTTTGTCTTCAAAATTAAATAACTTTGTCGGGGAACCTCCAACCAATATGCATTCTTCAACAAGGCAGTTCGTTATTAAATAAGCTACGCCACCGTAAGTTTTGAGGTATGCAGAATTACTGTGGAATTTTTTATTGGAATTTGATTTTTAATTTCTGATTTTCCATATATTTCACCATAGAAACTTTTAAATTCTTGTGAGTGAACTAGAGCTATAGGAAAAATCTTATATTTGGCAGATGGTTTGTAGAGTTAATTACCAATTGAATTAGGAGTGTTCCGAAAAAAAAACAAAAAAGTTGCCGGTCTAATATACATACATCATCACGCCAGTTAGGTTTTTCAGTGAAGCAATTTAGGCGTCAACATCGAGATAAAATTAAATAAAGTGAGATACGCTTCAGAGAGTAAATTAAAATAATTCACCCTATCCCCATCAGCTACTCAACACATCCCGACCAGGTGAGAAGGACGATAGCCCTTAACTTTTCTATTTTTTGTTCAATTTACTAAGGGGAGCATCAAAGAACGATGGCATTCTGCTGCTTCCTAAATATCGTTACGTATGACGACCACATGAACCATGGCAAAGGACACCGGATGGATGTGAGGTAATCTGGTTGGTTGGGTGCTCGAACACCAGCACAAGCCTGTTCGACCTGTGGTGCTACTTTTCGGGTGGCAATTGTTCCGGATGTAATGAGTTTTTGGTACCTTTCGAAAGGAGCGCACACACAATCACAAAAATATACGAACCGATACTCGAGGACAGTCGGTGGCTACAAAAGAGGCGCCTCTGTTAGGTCCTTGTCGCTGTGGTAGAAGGTAAAGTGCAGTGACTGTGTACAGCCAACGATAAGAATTAATTAGATTTTTTCTCGGTCTTGTTTTCGAACGGCGCCAGGCACGAAGGTATTTTTCGAAAGTGTTTGGTAAATAAATGCATCACGAGGAAATAGGAAAAGTTTCACTTGACTTGAGCTTTCCGCCTGGGAGTAGGTCTTGAAAGCGAGCTAGTTTCATGGTTCTGGAAACAGCAAACAAAATCAAAAGGAATTCCAATTGTGAGTGTTTTACACCTGATTCGATCAGAATAGTTCTTTCTGATAGCGAGGTGCTCCAAGCTTTCGGGTGCGCATTGTTGTGCTCTATGGTATATACGTTTCGTTGAGCGCAGAAAAATAATTCTCCGCCCTTATCTAGACCAATAAATCTGAGTGAAAACTATTTTCATTCCCCCTTTTATTAGTATTCTTTCGCCTGCTTTGCTGTTTATTGACGTCTGAGTGCCAATAAATCAATTATTGTGCGGAGTGGTTCACTCTCGCGTTGGAATGTCATCGAAGGGTTGGTGGGTGGAGGGTTCGGGGAATGTCTGTCATTATTATTTTATTTATAACACGAGCATTGTGCCAAGAGCAGCTGAGTGTCGATTGAGTTGGGAAATGTAATCATTGCACGAAAAATCCGTTCTCAAACATCCGCAAAGATGAACGCTGAATAAATAAGGGGCGTATTGTCGCCGTTGTGAAAAAAAAACGATACTTCGTGCCTAATGTTAAGAAACACTTTTTTCGAATTCGGATTCGGTTTTGTAAATCAGTAATGTAGTAAGCAATGGAATACAGTTTTCATCCAAGATACTGTAGCCCCTTGATTTATACAAAATATAAACTGATTGCACCCTTTATACAGGAAGGAATGATTTGATTTTTAACCTATTTAAGAAGTTACACAACCGTAGAAGAGCATTCATTCTGTGACTGTCGGTCCGTCTGGTAGATCTTTCCAGTCCGTGGTGTTTCACGTTAAAAAGAAAATAGTGATAATTCGCTGCCAAGATTATCTTGCGCATTCTCCGCCTCGTCGAGGTTTCAGTATTGTTTTCTTTTGTGGTTCTGTGCGTTTACCGTTATCCGGCCAGTGAGCAGTGAAGCAGTGTTTTTCTTCTAGTAAACAGTGTGGATACCGTTTATACACAAGTTAAATATCTCTGTTCTACAACAGCTCCCATTCTTGTCTATAATACCACCTTGCACTGGGCAATTGGCTTGTGCAAAATGACTTCCCCTGATAGTGGTTTATATTAACAGTTATGTGTCCAACAAAAAAACACCTTTAACAGGCCAACAAGGTACCCGGGTACCCACAAATTGAAATGTTCATAACTATGGCTTCCTTTAACCGATTTGGACACTTTTAGATATTTTGGATTCAGGGACTCGTCCACTTTTTGATTCTATACAATAGAACCGGAATAATGGATCTGGTTTTTGGTAATCCGGATTTTCCGGAGTAATGTTCCAGTACTAGGATATGATTTATAAATTTTAATAATGTACTAGTAATATGAGTATCAAAACTCTTCAAATTGTCTCGGAAGTCTGTTTTTTTATTGTAACGGGACCCTATGGCAATTTGAAAAATGGAATTGGAATGGAATGGCCACTCACGGCCCCGCGGGAACCTGCTCCGGAATGTCCGTTCTGGGGTCAAATCACCAAATGGTTCCAAAACCACGAGATACAGCCTGCTGATGCAATTCCAAGAATTTTGATACCCATATTGCTAGTATCCCATTGAAGTTCGCAAATAATACCCCAGCATTGGAACCTGCTTCCAGAAACCCGGATTCCCAGGAATCGAATGAAGTAACCCGATTCATTTTTACCAAGTCCAAAAGTGGATGAGTTCCTGAATCCAAAACGGCCAAAAGTATCGAAATCGGTTGGACCTTAGTTACGGGCATTTTAGTTTTGTGGGTACCCGGGTACCCATGTCGGCCAGCTACGTAGTAAAAAAATTCAGGAGCCCCTCCTCATTCCCACCCTTACTATATCAACAATATTATTAACCCAAAAGCTTGACTTAGTAAAGTTCTAAGATGTCACAAAGTTTCAATTTCCAACTGTGGATAAAACATCGGAATTTAATTAATTGAAACTTAAAAAGGTACCCAGGTACCGCGTCGGACACACAACGGTTAAGGTGAAATGGATGTCGAAACAAAATACGCTCCCCGGCTCAAGGTTTATCAATGCTCGGCCACATGATCCTCTTCCGAGCCAAAGACAAAAAAGTGGTTGAATTTGTGGTTCGAGTTCTGACGGAACGATTTTCGGCCGTGAAAAGATTGTCGAAAATACGATAAGCTTCGGGGCGTGGTAAATAGCTTACACCAGACAAATAATATTTCTGGCTACGGACCTTTTACGAAGGAGTAGAGAGTGTATATTCCATCTAACAGGGTTGAAGTCAGGAATCAGTAGCGTCTGGCTCAAATGGCACGTTCTACCCGTACTACCTCCTGTCTGTCACGGTTCGTCTACCCGTTCGCCTTTTTGTACCGCGGGTCATGAACTGCACAAATTGCAAACAACTGGTACACACAGCCTCCCATTGTAGCAACAAGGTTCGTTGTGGGGAACGCTTGTAGATGATGTGGGAAAGTGTGTCTACTGTAGGGGAAACCCACATGATCCTCCGACATGTCCCGCGTACAAGCAGTGCAAAGAGAAACTTAAGCGTTCCCTACAGAAATGCTGAAGATAGCTACGCCATCGAATCCTACGAACATCTATATTAACTTGTCTACTGACGAAGGCGACTGTGATGAACCCCAGGAGGGAACATCTTCTGCTGTGCCTAGAAGCAATAGAAAAAGGAGGAACATTTCCTCCCCCAAGCTTCGTTGTAAAGGCCAGAATGTGTCTCTTCAAGGTCCCCCGAAAATAACTACTCGAGGAAGTACTCGTGCAAAACCGAAGCACGTCGCTCCCGGTCTCAGAAACCAAAGCTCAGAATAGGAGTTTCAAGCACTTCCATGGACATCAAAGACCCCAAGTATTCCCATATCTCAGCCAGAGAAACAAACCAGCGCTGGCTTAATAAATTTCTCTGATATTGTAGACCGTATTTTTACAGCTTTATATATTTCTGACGCTCTGGAAAGCATCCTGATAAGCTTTCTTCCCGCAGTAAAAACATTCTTGATGCAGTTGACTGCAAAATGGCCCTTCCTTTCAGTGACTGTTTACTTCGATGTCTAATTCATTGCTTGAGGTTATGGATTTCTACAGTGGAATAGCAGACGTATTATCCAGAAAATCGATTCTTTAAAAATTTTACTAAATAACTTGAAATGCGATGCATTATGCGAATCATGGATTACTTCAAGAATAGATCTCAACTTTCACGATTTCAATACTAATCGCTTGGATCGAGAAGATTTTTACGGAGGAGTACTTTTGGGAATCAAAAAGTGCTATTTTTTCAATCGAATCAACCTTAACCTTAAGAGTTTGATTAAAGCCAAGAAACGTAACTACTGGCACCGTTTAGTTGACGAGCTAACGAGAGAAACATCCATGGGCACGTTCCAGCACGAACGCGAAAATAAAACAGTACTAACGAAAGCGAGGAATATTCAAAATTCAATTCGGTTTCGCCAAGAAGGTTTGTCCAGATTCTGCCCCGGAACCAAAAATCTCCCGCGTTGCCAGACTCTGCCAAAGGACGCTTGTTGAATTTATCATCACACGCGCAATGCGGAGTGTTGCCGATCCGCAACTGAGTCATATGAAAGCGTCTGGAGGAACGCCTGCCGGCTCGAGAAGGACCGCCCGGCGTCCCAATACATGATGCTTCCTGATAAAGACCGTCCAAGTCCGTAATCCTTAGGGGAGAGTGAGGACACTTGATCCTTGGGGTTATTTGTTTCCCTGGCCATATCTCATTATCTATACGAAAAAAGTTATCACAATATAAAAAGAAAATGAAGTATTTGCTCGTTTATGATGTTTAAAAACAAATCTGATGTATTACATTCGGTTTGGAAAAGTTGTGATATATTTTAGAAAATATGTGTTTAAATCCATCTCGAAGATCTTTTTACAAATTTTTTGAGCGGTTGTATGAGATAGTCGAACTAATTATTTATGAATATTTTCATTTACGATTACTTTCTTAGGGCTTTTGTCTAGAAAAACAAGTTTTTTGAATACAAAATTTCACAAAACATACAAATAAATTTTAATTTTGTTTACCTTATACAACAGGTATCTTTGATCCCTGTAACAATGGGTATTCTTGATCCCTATCATTAGTTCTCTCAAACACTTTTGAAATGTATAGAAATAGAAAATCATCATTTTCATAAAGTACCGGGCTCTATTAATTGATCTAAAATGTTTTTTCCGTGAACAAATCATGATATAAGTTATTGAAAGTTGGAAAAGCCAGTTAAACAGCACTGATTTACAGTAAATACTTGTCTTGACTTTCTGTTGTGGTTAAAGTATGTCGGGCATCTAAAAAGGTAGTATCATTAGTTAATTTGTCAGAACAGGTGGTTAACTGAACTTTCGTATCTATAGGTCATAGTGTGCTTTGTTTCTTTATCCCTAGTAGGCGGGGGATCAAATTACCACACGTTTTCACAAAAACCTCGTTTTGACATGATTTTCAAAACTGTTCATATTACTGGCAGGACATAATATTCGGATTGACATATTATTCATAGCTCTTACAATTCGGATTGGCTACAAGATGGCGAATTTTGCAATTAAAATTTTTATTTCGTTGAAAAGTTATTAGAAAAAAACAAAAGTGGGATCAAGCGTACCCATTCTCCCCTACTGTTGATGGCGATGCCGGACACTGAAAGTTAATATCTTTCACCCCCTGTCAGCTTTGTCCACCTTATCTCCCTCCTGTGTTTGATACCCAGATGTAGGAATTAACCCTCCCTGAATATCTTTTCAAAAGTTTATTTTTCGTTAAGAAATGCCCAGCAGTGAAAACTACTCATAAAAATTGCTCCAACTAACCCTCATCGCCAATCTTCATAAAATTGAATCACTCGCTCTAGTTATCTCTAGTTTAAATATGTTTGTAAAATGTTCCGTTTAAGTATAACACTGCGAAATAAAATTAAAAAAATTGAAACGGTCTGGGGTCCAGGAAAACCCTGGTGAAGAAATTTTTGAAAAATATCGGAATGCGAATTCACAGTTTAAAACCAAATTTTGCGAAATTTAAATGTGCCAAATTCAAGTAATGGCGGGAATCCCAATTTTTTTCAAAATTTTTTTCATTATGATTTAGTTGGAACCCTAAATCCCAGCCATCTTTTTGTTTGTTTTGTTCCCAAGTCCAGTTCGTTGGGGATTTTTTTTCGAGAGTTGTCCTACTGGAGCTATAGAGCTAGGTTCTCGGAAGACCTCCCCGTCAGAATCACTTGCTACAATTGCAGACGAGACATGTAATATCGCCCACTAAAACACTGCTTAAGGCCAACTGCAGCGGGCCGTGATTCAGAATGTGATATTCATTGTACGGTTCATACATGTGCGCGCGTAGGGGCGTGATCGCGTGTATCATCGCGAAGGGTTCGAGCATTTCTACGTTAACGTGTTCGATCGTGTGTGCGTTTGTATTTCGTGTGTGCTAACATGTATTTAACTGTATAAATTGTATTTTATAACCGCGTGACTTTCGCAGATTTGCGTGTGTTCAGGAATGATCGCGCGCGGACCGTGAATCTGATACTTAATTTTTGGCGAACGGTTCACATTCTAGAAGACAGTGGGTTCTTCCATATCACCAGAGTTCCCGGTCATGTCGCCATGGAACGTGTTGTTTAGTGGATATGCTTTATTTTTTGCTTGGCCCAACTGAATGTATGGACCTAAGTTGCTGGAACGGAGGATAATGATTTACGGATGAAACCGATTCTTGATCGCGCGAACACGGACGTTTGCGGGTTCACGTTTGTAACTTCTTATGTACTATAACGTTCACCTTATTACCGGAGTGTTATCAAGTTTGCGCGATTGCAGGCGTAGGTGTGCATAGATTATCACGAATGGCTTAAGCCTTCGTATGTTGACGTGCTCGTCGCATGTTCTCGCTTGTATGTGACTTCACGTGTATAAATTCGATTTTGTAACCCTGTGGCTATTCACATATTCGCGTGTGTTCTTAAATGGTCACGCGGATCGTCATTCTGATATTTAGTTTTCGGTGTACGGATCACATTTTGACAGGGAGTGAGTTACCCTATATCACTAGAGTTGCCACGGTATGTTATGTCCAGTGGATGTGAGAGCTTCCTTTTTTAAATGGTTTAAATTAAAGGCATGGACCAAGACTGCTGGAACCGAGAATAGAGACGAAGTGACCGATTCATGACCGCGCGAGCGCAAGAGTTTGTAGGTTCTCGCTTGAAACTGCGTTTGAATGTTTATAAGTGCTCAGACGTTCATATTATCACCGCGATGGTATGTCTGCGAGAACGCGGGAGTAGGTCGCGTGTATGATCGCGAAGAGCTTAAGCATTTGTATGTTAACAGGTTTGTCGCGTGTATGTGACTAAGTGTGTACCAATTCGATTTTATGTCGTCATGGAAC
>NW_026683565.1:0-35623 GCF_030247195.1 Topomyia yanbarensis | reverse complement strand
GTCGACTGGCTTCGCAGAGCTTCTGTAGTGGGTCAAGGTCTTTCGGTGTACGGTAGCAATTAACATATCAATAAAAAATCTAGCACCACTAGATACCATCAAGCAGATGTTTTTGCATATTTATCTAAACTATATAAGAGGAATACGTCTATAGGTGTTTCTTTCTGAAATACGTCAAATTAAATGGTTGTCGAATTAACACTCCACGAAACAGTTTGGCATGACTGGTTGCCGCTTTGACATTAATTAGTTATCCAGTTGGTTATCGATTGCGATTTATATAGTAGTCGGTATTTTTTAGTCATTGCATGTTTCCCATGTCTGTCGAAAATCGTGTAAGCGGGGAAAATAGTTTTGGTGTCCAATTTTCACTAGTTTTGGTTACTCGTTCCTCAATTGTAAAGGCAACTAGTTCAATGATTTTTACTATTGAATCACGAACGACTAATACCACTCACTCATGAGTTGTTCATAAATCTGACAAGAAAAGATTTCTTAGCATTTAACCATCAACAATTTATCAGAATTAAAAACGAACAACTGGGAGTACTGGACAAAGCACCCGGCTATTCTCTACTAAATAAACGTATGCTGTGTGGCACGTGAATGGGAAAACTGCCTACAATAAGTGCTGGTTTCCGCTCTGGTCCAAAAATACTAATTGCCTTGTTGTACTAGTTTTATGGACACGTTTTGTTAATAAAGTACCACACGATACTTGATTGTTAGCGCAACATGCTTCAATTTTGCGGAAAGGTAAACAAGGCACGCGATATTAGTGTTGGAATGTTAACGCCTAACCACCGTTTATTCAAATTAATATTAAGCTGCAATTTGGGATTGGCACACCCGCACTGGGACTAATTGGAACAAATGACCGTTACGTCGAATGTGATACTTTTGGATTGAGTTGTGCTGAATGATTTATTGTGTTGAATTATTTAAACGTTGTCCAGTTGCTTAGTGTTGATTCGCAGTTTTGTCGGTACACTTTTCTCATGTCTAGTAGTATTACACCGTTCTTGCTTGAAGGCTCAATGCTGATTAGCTTATTGCATTTCTCAAATAATTTATATTACACGATTTCCGCTTTCTGTTTCACAACCTATTAGGTGTTCTGTTTAGTGTTGAACAACGTTCAATTCTATCCATTGTATTGATCAAGTAATCGTGTAGTGTGGTGCAATTATAATCCAAGCACTATTTCAAGCTAAACAAGACATCTAAGTGGTTTTCCTTCGATCAATCGATCTGGTTGATCTAACTAGCACAGAGTTCACGGCGCCTTCCCCATTCCAATTCATGTAACTGACCGGCTCAGGTGGCTTTAGCCTGGCGACAAAGAGGGACATTGCTTCTTGAAAAAATATATCTTATTTTCGGCATATCGAATGAAAGAAACTTTTTTTCCGACACGGTTCTTCTGTCTCGTTTAGTAGAAGATTTTGGAAAATGGCATTCGTTTAAAATCTGGCTTCTAAGCATTAACAAATACTTACTCATCATAAGGCCCAGTAGTAGCGTTCTCCCTCATTGATCATCTTCTATTATGCTCATTTTAAAGATATCAGGCACAAAACAGTGAGCGTTTCCAAACACGGATGTTAAGTAAGGACACACAGAAAAAATTGTTACCAGATTCGCGAATACAATACTATGGTCCATGAATACTGGTACAATCATGGTTTTACGTTACGAAAACTACACCGTGAGCAAGAATCCAGTTTTATAATTATTTTCAATTTTGTCTCAGTAACGCATGCATAACGCTTTTATATGTTGAATATTTCAGTCACGGTTTCCGCCGTTATTACCAAATCGTTTCTTCGGTACATGAACTAGTTCAAAACTTTATGAACATTATTTATAAACCAAAGGTTGACTCGTAATTTTATTCATAAATTTACGAACATTGTTTACGGTCCGACTATACGATGTGGACTAATCCACGATTAATTGTATCTTGTTCATGATCTGGTTTTCTTGATTGTGAATAAGATCACAAAATCAAAACAGCCTGGATATTTCCACGCGAATAAGTTAGTCACTATTCACCATTTGTTCTCCAGAAATAGTTCACACAATCATAAAATTTATTTCCATTTATATGATGTAGTTCATAAAATATGTAACTTAGTGATTGATGGTAATAACTTCCTGTGAACAATATCACAGAAATCAGAATATAATCCATTGATTCATGGACTGGCTCATGATCCCTAGTATATTAATAACGATTCGCCATCCGTGCTAGTGAAAAAAGTTGATAAAAACATAAACAATTATTCATGGAGAGTGCGGTCAAGTGGGTTAGTTTTTTTTGGCGAGCTCGTGCGATGGTATTTTGACACTGATTTTGACAAGCATTCGTTGGGCAAGTTGTACATCTGGCAACGTTTTGGCAATAATGATTTTATGCCTGGCTAAATATTTTAAAGGTAAATCTAATTAGGTGAAGGTACTTTTTTCGATATTTTTAAAATCTGATGGTACTATAGGTTACTATATTCGAAGTTAAATAATCAATGTACACGCCTAGAAAATAATCGGTTCAACTTTTATTTGAAAAATACGAATACTGCAGATCATTTAAAAATTAATAACACAAATGATAAATATAATCCATTGACATCATTCAGGTAAGAAAAGAAGTGGTAAATGATGTGAAAAATCACGAAATCGCAGAAAGAAATTTAAAAAAAAAACATGTTTTTTCAGCAGCTGCGTCTGGCTTTGTACTTGCGGACGACTTCTTCGGTGTCCTCGTCATCGCCAGAGTGTGGAGTTGAAGTTGTTCATTGCTTATCTGTGCGACGATCACGTTTGTGCTTCGGAGCATTATTTTTTGGATTCATTTTCCTTCTCTTTTTCGATAATGTTTTAGCATTGAAGATGCTTTTCTCCATTATATGGAGCTGGGCTAGGTGTAGAACTAAAATCTGAAATTCGATCCGCGTCACGAAACTTTGGCTTAATTTCAAACAACTGTAGCACTTTCAATTGTTGATAGATTTGCGTCATTCAAATACCAATCGATCTAGAAAAGTCCAACTTAAAAATTAATTGAAGCTTCAAATTGGTATTGCAACTGTACACTATCGAAAACTCCGTATTATTGTGTAAACCATGTGAAAAGCAGCCAAATTTTCGCTTACGTTTCGTAGCTTGTTGATGGATTATTATGGTTCGAACACCAATCGTTTCAGACAATTGCCAGTAAAAAATTGCTATCAAATTTATTTGTGCATTTTAATGGTACACTATTTGAGAAACCGTAAATCTGCAAAAAAATGGAGAAAACAAAAAAAATTCACAAATTTCTCTAACACAGATCTCATCTCGACACTCATCAGCGTCATACACATGTTGGTTCCATCGTTTAGATTTTTGTTGTAAATATTTGTTGTTTGTTGAACATTCACGTTTCATATGCTACAATACACAACAGTAAGTAGGGAAGCTAAAGGGTGCGTACCGCTGTAAAGAGAGTTTGCCATCTTCACGAGAACTTATGGCACTGTTCACGGATGGTGCGAAACTTTTAAAAATGGATTTCGGATAGAAATTGGAGGGAAATATAATTGAAATTATTATGAAAGGTCCAGTAGTTATCAGCTCTGGTCTCTTTTAAAATCAGGCGTCCGTGTGTTTAGTTCGCATCTCACTGGTGAAGTTTATTATACCTCCCCCCACCCTTTGGAGCGGGCAGATAGTTTTAAAAAGTGTTGCGATCGTTCAGGTAGTTTAGTATTTTGCCATGAAGCAGCGATCATCTTATTTAGCAACCTTGTGCTGCAAAAATTTTCACCAGGGCCTCTTAGTGCATCTTAGCGCTTCTTCGCACCACTTCAAATCATCCAACACACGGTTCGGCTCGCGAATTCAGGAGGACTCCGCGCCTAATCCGTAAAGGATCATCATCCGTCAACCGGCGCTGCACGCCGGTATTCCAAACCCTCGGGCCGCTGGCCCTAATCGTAAAGGAGGGTCCCCTCTTGGTGTTGGCCATTGCGGTTAGCCGCGGTCACGCCGATGCTTGCCAAGGAGGGAAGACGCCTGCCTGCATCCAAGCCAGCAACACCCTGTGGTCCGCGCAGCGGCAATCCGTAAGGGGATCTCGCCCGTCGGCATCATCAGTGTCGAGACGCACATATACAGAAGCAACAAAAGTACGGTACGTTGAGTGATAGCAGTAGTGCACACGACACATTACAACAAATGTAAATTACACCCCACACCCACACACTATAAATACCCACAAATAAAAAAGTGGACAAAATATGAAAGTTGTAGGTTTTTGCTGTTGATCCGCGTTGCCCTTGATTACCCAGTAGCTAGCCGACCCTGCGATACCAGCAAAAGAGTCGCTTCTACCGTTAGAGCCTTGTTCAATCGTTTGGTAACACATTTGATCGCTTGATATAAAAGGAATCTTTCTGCCCGAATTCCTTCATTACCATGCTTACTCTGTTGGTAGATTATCGCTGCTGCTGCTGGCAGGATAAATGCGCATCTATCCTTTGACATGAGCCACGGAAGGGGCGCGTTTGTTTGTGTGTACTGGAAAGATTTTGTTGTTCGCAGTTCCGAGCGAATATTGCGCGACAGAAGCGAGATAGCGAACTGCTTATTTATACCGTAGGTATTGTTACTGCCAACCAGATTAGAATCGTTTCATAGGATTCTCGACCCGAATCACAAGACATAGTTATTAGCTAACCGTTATTATTAGAACGAATACGTAATGAAAAGAAAATTGAATTAGAAAATTCCAGTTATTAACTTGTTTTATCTTTGCGTTTGTCAATGGTTAATTCTGTATCTTTAGCAGTGAACAATAACGTGCCGACAAGGTTTGAATACTTTATCGGATTCTCGATAATGGAAAAATAATCGAATTAGAAAATTATTTCTCTTAACTTGTAACTTTCTGCTTATTAATGATCAATTCTGTTTTTGAGGTAGAATACTTCTAACGTTTCAATATAGCGGCCCCGTTTCAAAATATTCGTCCGGAATTTTACCCGAGTTTTTGAACGTGAATATCTGCTGTTATACTGAATGAAATCATATTTAAAGAAACAATTTTGTAACTAGTTCTGTAGTATGCACAATTACTGAAAATAATGGATTTTGTGAAAGTTAATGACTACTGCACCATGATTGGTTCGTACAATTTGATTACAAGCGAACCAGACCAGCTCCTCCTCTTTGATGATGGAAGTAAATTATTTTTGTTCGATGGCCGGCCCCTTCGGGGTTGGACATAAACTGAACCCAGTATAAAACCGGGGGCCGTATTCGAGTACGGCATCATTCACGTTCTTTTGGTCAAATCCATCGTTTGCTGAGAAAGGGTCACTACACCGATCGTGTCGATGAACTACACCGATCGTGTCGATGAAGGAGCACCCCTCTACCTGTCAGCAGTGATGAATATCTTGCCACCAAAGCAATGGAGCTGGTTAACGCTGCCCGTGTTAACCAATAGACCAGGACCATCCCTCTTTATCTGCAGCTGGCCATTCGAAATTATGAAGAGCTGGACAAATTGCTCTCCGGCGTGACTATTTCCCCAGAGTGGTTTGTTGCTTAATGTCCAGGCCACTCTGCTGCCAAAGAAGACCGGCTACTACCGGAGAGGAGAAAAACGCTGATGGTGGTGAGAACGCCAAAAAGGCAACTGCAACCGTTAAGAAACCGGCTGCGAAGAAGGCCAAAGCTGCGACGTAGCGGTAGCAACTGCCATTAAACAAAGGCCACCAAACCGTCAAACGCTGCAGCGAACAAGCAGAAAACCCCTAAGCTAAAGACGGCCCACCGGACCTGCCAAGAAAGCTACCCCGAAGAAAATTAGTAAAAGAAAAAAAAGTAAATTCTCGTGTCCCAATAATTGCCAGTAAAAAGATATACTAATTTTTTGTGTGTTTGAATACATATACAATTTTCACAAATTAGTGCAAGACTTTCCCTAATACAGACCTCATCTCGACACTTATAAGCGTCCTACACATTTCATCGCTTACGTGACGAAAGAATTTATAGCTTAAAGTCACATAAATAAAACAAGCAATAACGAATTTCATCGCTTGATATAAAAGGAATGTTTTTGACCTAATTTCATTATTGCAATGCCTACTCTCTTAGCAGAACGAGAAGGATTGTTGCTGCTGCTGGCAGGATAGCTGTTGCATCTCTCATTTGACATGAGCTACGGAAGGAGAGCGTTTGTCTGTGCGTACTGAAAGGATTTTGTCGTTTACAGTTCCCGGAAGCAGTACGGCGAATTGCTGGATTATACCGTGTGTATTAGCCTTGGCGACAAAGTTCAAATCGTTTCGTAGGATTCTCGACCTGAATCACAATACAGTTATCAGCAAACCGTCCTTATTAGGACGAATACATAATGGAAAAAGAATTGAATTAGATAATTCCTTTTATTAACTTTATTAATTTGTAACTTTGTACTTGTTAAGGATCGATTCTGTATCTTTATCAAAAACCAATAACTTTGAAAGTAACGTATTGTGCCTGTGCCCTGAAAAATGATGCGATAAAATAAATTTGCACATGGTGTTCGCTAGTCATGCTGCATTTTCAATGTGCTACCAAATTGGCTTAGAGCAAATTAGGACAAATTAAATCAAATGTTAAAGCATGAAGGACTGAATATTCGAACACTTTATTAATTCAGTCGCAATGGTCTGTACAATGGTCAGATTTGGAAAGTTTTCACATCGGTTTGTTTGGAAAATACACGTGTTTCAGTAGAAAAAGTTTCGTCTTGATATGATCAGTAAAAATTTGAGCTAGATAAAGGATGAGAACAAAAAGGTGGGTGGGTAATGTCTGAGATATAACCGTAATGAAGTAGAATACATTTAAGATTTCCCTTCTAACTTGTGCCGTGAATTGTTATTGGAAACTATAATTAAGTCCACAAATAGCAGTCGTTTACGCTCGAGCAAATACCCGCCGCTGAAATTCCGAATAAATAAAACACTGTAACACGTTTGACAAACGTTTGTAGGTGGCGCAGTGATCGACGCAATGCAGGTGAAATGCAGTTGTCAAACACGTGTAGCAAACAGTTGCGTAGATGGCAATAGTGAAACGCGGATTTCCAACGTTTATCAATTTGAAAGTTTACACAGGATTTATAAGAAATTTCCTTCTAGCTTAAATGTCTGTTATCTGTGGTAAGTCGTAAGGCTGATTTTTTTCCAAATTTGTTGAACAATAATCGTTATTAATCGAATTCGATAGAATGCCATTGCAGTGTAATGGAATGTGCAAGGACTTTAAAACAATGAACATTTTCTCCAGTACCCCACCAAAATCCTCAACTAACGCCCGTCGTTCAGTAAGCACAAACCTCGTTGAGTCCGCCCGTGCTTTAGAAATACCTACAGAAACATGTCAGCAGATACCTTAGTGATAAAAACGAATCACGTATATCCAAAATATGGAATGTGTGTGCCAATAGGTCCATTTCCCAGATACCTACAAACCGCCAAAAGTATTTAGACATAAGAACTACCAGCTCAAGAATTTTTTTTCCACAACGCTAACTAACAAACAGCACAAACACGTCGCACTCTGCAGTGTGCTGAGCTCAATCCAAACCCACCCTACCAACTTAATTTTGCAAATCATTAACTGTACACAATTCGAACCATACCATAGCATTACTATAACTGCTCATTCCAAATCGCGTGCGTGAGAAGCACACAGCAAGAAACAAGTGCAAATTCGAACACGGTTAACGGTGTTTATTGTCGGTATAGCTATGATGTTGCTCGTTTGGCAGGCGAGCGACGAATGATACAAACGGACACGCGGTACTTCTATTTATAACTTCACGCATTTGATTGAGTCTCTCAGGTGCCACAGCCCCCATATTGATGTTCTCGGTCAGGCCCAAACTTCGGGTCACCAGCGCGAACCCTCCGTCATTGGTAGTAGCGTTGAAGTTGTGGTATCTGACGTTGTTCTTGCAGTTGTCATTATTAATTGAACAACAGCCACAAATTTGGCTTTAGATTCAACTACTCCCAAATACGACATTAATCGTTCAATAGCCACTTTGTAAGTCCGTGGTGCCAGATCATATAATTTGACTTCAATGTTTCGATTATCCATATACATGGGGATCTAGCGTTGTTAAAAACAAGAACGTGTTTTAAGTTGATCTGCGTAATGAATCGTTTCGCTTGGACCAAGTTGTTGATCGTTATCAGCATCGCGTGCCTGATATGTTCGAGCCAGATGAAAGTTACTTCCGAAAACCGACGCTGTATTTTCACCCTCAGCAAATATTCACGAATGCTCGGTCTTATGCGAAAGACCAGAAGTCAACGGCCACCGTATTAGGCCGAATAATCACGTTTTGTTAATGAGACTCACCATGCAAGAATTAAAGTATCGGTTTCCTTTATGCTGCATGCCTGCTTTGGAGTTCTCATTAGCTAGTGTGGATCATTCGGATTGAAAAAAAAAGGTTTATTCAACTTGCACTGAGATTCCTTCCCTGGCAGAATCCTCTGGATATACCACGGTACCCGGATCATTTTCGTCTATTCGATCTTGACTCACTGAAACGACGTAGGAAAACTGAACAAGCAGTATTTGTGGCAAAATAATTAAACATCGAAATCAAATCCCTGAAGACACAGCCCCTTCTTGAATTTCGCGCCTCGCAACGATCCCTGCGCTCGAATTCATCGTACGACATTTGATCTCAATGAACCGCTAACAGCATTCATTCGAACTTACTCCGCAATTGAACATATGTTTCATTTTGCTGATCCATCGCATAAGTTTGCACAGAAAGTGTCGCAGTTCCCAATGTTATGGTTTGACCAGTTTAAGGCTATTTTTGTCGGATGGATTATGTAACTAAATAAAAAAAATAAAAATAAAATAGTGCACGTATTGAAACCTCTCAGATGACGCATTCTAATTTCAGCTCATAACCTTTTGCAGGCAATCCACGCTATCCTCTCGCATCAAAGTTTTTTCGATTCACAGGGGTTGAAATTCCGTTTGCGTTTATAATCCATTTTCTTGAATATAAAACTTGTTATTGCATGAAAGTTCAATATTTCTTGGTTGAGAGGTTATTTGGGTTATATCGAAGACTGCATATCAAGAAGACTGGCAACTCTGTCCAGAGTCTGGAGACAGTAACAGCAACGCCACTTGCGGGTAAAGGTGGTACTCCCCATAGTGATGCACACATACATATACACTTTTACATTAAGCTTCCCACCTTCCTCCAGTAGAGGCGCTGGAACCTCTGTCGCTTCTCGTTTGTATGGAGGAAGGAAAGAGATATATGTCTTCTTAATATTGAGTTTTCGGTTACATGCTATACAATTATGTGTAATTGAATTGATATTGGTTGCATTTCCGTTTTAATCTGAATAAATTTCATTTTTTTGCCGGAAAATCCCTTTAAGCGCATATTAATTTCGCTAACACCTCTCGTGCTCTATTTGCACAAACCGCGAAATTGTTTAATTTTGTCATATTGTATGTGTAAATATGAGTGTGTGAGGAACATAGCGGTGTTTTTACAAAATTGCCAACAAAAGTTTTTCGACCGGAATTGCTAGA
The DNA here is from genome assembly GCF_030247195.1 of Topomyia yanbarensis. Lineage (NCBI taxonomy): Eukaryota > Metazoa > Arthropoda > Insecta > Diptera > Culicidae > Topomyia > Topomyia yanbarensis. The sequence goes on along the minus strand of NW_026683565.1, from coordinate 26,005 downwards.
CACTCAAGTTTATTTTTCGAAATATAATACTAGTAATATTTAATTATTAAAACAGTCCTTGCATCACGATCATACAATTTATATTGATTGCCTTTTCATTTTATAGTGTTTGAATATCACTAGAAACCTTCTAACTGCATATTAAAGTGCAAAAATATAATAACGTAACATCATGTGGAACAATCCCAAAATATTTGTAATGACAGATAAATAAAAAAAGACTGAGGAAAATAAATATTATTCTACAAAACGAGCTTCTAGTTAGAATACGTAGGGGACCACAGGTCCCACAATGCCACTCCTTGGAGCCGTCTATATTGACTGGTAAATGGGTACCACAATTAGCGCCATGTTTCTGTCATGTGCACCTTTACCTGATCGGTACATATAGCTCGCAAGAGTGTTATGAATAAACTGTCCGTTAAAGTACAGTTCACATTTTACGTTCGACTGTACAATTTAATTTTATCGACAATATTTTTCCAATTCATTGCGTCTATGCTCGCAAACATTCAAAAATGATCAAGTCTTGCTTCAGTTGATCCAACCAGTAAACTCACTGACTGTTGGTAGCATGGACAGAATAGGCTGATTAGAGGCGCAAGTTTGACGAAACCAGCTGCGATTTCAATTTGAACTTTTATAAGCAAACTAATGAATTGTTTATCGGAAATATACCCATAATTTTAAACAAATTATGTGACTACCTATTTTCATGGTTTATTTGGGCAATATGTATTTAAATGTGATTGAAACAATTTCAAATGTCAATATCGGGGTTGTAAATGCTCGATCAACTGTGCACGTATTTATATTGTGAGCTGCAATGAAGAGAACGATTTGATCCGCTAAAAATTTACGCTGTGAAATTATAAGACCCATTTCAAATATGCCGTTCATAAAAAAAATGATTAAAATAGAACCTAAGATACTTCCCTGGGATTCACCAAAACAATTCCAGTAAAACTTTCGCATGTAGCTTAGATAAAAAACGATGATATCTTAGACGTTTAATGCGTACACGGTGGTATAGTGAATTTAGGCACATTATTGCATTAAGATAATTCGCACCGTATTTTTGAATATGAATATTTTTGAAAAAAAGTTTAGTTGCGCGCTAACAGATTCATTGTTTATTGCGAAAAGTGATTGAACATACATTTTAAACAATTCCTGGCCCCCATCGGTATCAATGCCACACATGTGCTAATGTATGCGTTGGATAGGAATGACCAGTTACTACTGAGTCGTTCAATCAACTGGAACAGGTTAATTGAATTGCGATTTGCCTGTCGTATGGGCGCGCGTAGTTCGCCGTCACCACCTGCGGTACTATTTCCTATATAAAGGTCTACTGAAGCCTGGGCATTCTTTACTGGTCATACATATTTTACGAGCATGCTTTTTAATATGCTAATTGCTTTGGATTACGAGTAGTTTGCCGCCACTTACCTGCCGTTTAATTGAACGTGGGAATATCATAGAACCTGCCGATTTACGACCGGCACAACGATTGAAGAAGCCTGGAGCGAGAGATCCTTGACTGTAGTTTTTTTCTTCTTTGCTGTGAAACTACGGAGGGTGTTGCCTGTCGATGTAAATTTAATTAAAATGTGTTAATAAGTCGATTACAGCCATTTAAAATCGTGTTTCAATATAATTTTTTAGCTCAGCTCCCTTGCAGCTAACCCATCGATTATGATGCCAGCTCTGCGTTAGATCCAGTAGGTATATGCTTTAAAGCAATAACTCTTCAGTAATCATTATAACTTAGGTGTGTCCAGCATACATTGTATAACTATATACAGTTACGAAATGAATGTAGTTTTTTATCTGTAGACTATTCAAATGAGACCAATGAATATACCATCCTGTGTTAGAATGTCATAAAACAATACAACCTGCTTGAAAACGTTACAAACCATGAGGGATGACAAAATAGGGAATGATGGTTGATAAAGCGCTGGCATCGTTATTACACACCTCATCCCATTCCTCTGTATTTATCTGGATATAATAACGAGTAAAGCACTCTATAATTCTGATGGCGCCTTATTTCCTTTCCCCATTTCATGCATGTCACATAATTATTTCCATCTTCCCATCCCAACACAGGATGAGCAATTATGTAAATGGTGTTTCGCTTCTCCTTTCGCTGGCGACAGACAATGGAATTGTTCGTTGAAAAGTGTATCATTCGGAATCCATAGAACCGATATGTGTGGTTCATCTGATCGGCATTAACAGTGTTCGTCATTCGAATCGTTTGATTTGTTTTTTTGTTTTTGATTTGTTTGACTTGTGTAGTGTATACGGACCAGAAAAGTCTTTTTTGGCGAATTTTAACATTTGAGGGCACAAATTTTTTTTTAATTTTGTTGAAAATTTCTCACAGCTTTATAACGTTACTATGGTTAAGTAATGATACTACCACATAGTGTTCACACCAAAAATGTCTTTTCAATCGATAACGTGTTCGCTGATTATAATCCGATTCCAAGTAACAAACCAAATGCTCAATGGTTTGATTGAAATATTACGGCAGTTCTATCGATGCAAGACTGAGTATAACTGGTTTTATCATTATTTTTGACAAGGATATGTAGTTTTATATGGGCATTAAGAGTGTTTAAAGAACATTTAATCTCCTTCGTCCTCGTGCTTTAAAAGTTATCGTTGGCGCCCTCCAGTGAAATATGGAACTAAAATTTCTAATCATGTTCTAAAATAATTCAAAACATACTATTCAGTTACTCCAAAGTAATGTCACTCAGTGGAAATGGAAACGTGAAGTAAAATGCTGTTGTTATAATATGTTCCATTTTGCTGTACACCGGATCTTGTTTTTGCATGAATTTTTGACGTAGGACTACGTCTTTGTTTTCGATATGGCAGTGCACTTTGCAAATTCTACAAAAAAGGTATGTAACAAAAAGTCCAATTTTAAACGCATATAATTCTGTCATCTCACGATAAATTTTCAATTATTTTTGCGCATATCGCTCCGAAATACTTCTAAGAATAGATTCTAAGATTTACACACAGAAAGTAGCGCTTCCCAAGTCCGGTACGACATATTTGTGTACCTAGCGCGCTACGCTTGTATGAATGACATCATCATCGACTATTTAAAGAACGGATTTGGCCGGACAAGCTCAGTTGTCTGTTGAACGGCAGGCGGAGCAGATCACTGCGCTGCGTGTTTTCACAGCCAGTGCAGCTGAGTTAGAAGTCCGTTACACTGGCTGTGGAGGTACGCTACCCGAGCAGAGTCTGACAACAAATTGAAAACTAAACTTGATGTTGTGATGTTCGGCAAATGATTACTCAGGTTGTTGTCGTTTTAGTCGTTTCAACGATTAAAAGATCAAAAGGGAGAGCAGCAAAATTGTCCTATCAAACAGAAAACTAATTCTGTTATCAGTGAGAGTAAATTGAAAGCTCATCACATGTTAAAAAAAATTTGATAACAATATATGTATTCACTTTGATATTTCACCAAAGAAATACAAACATAGAAAATTCTTCTAAGAAACAAGGATAGCAAAATTGTCATGTTTAAAAAATCTAAAATTGATAGCAAAATAAGATTTCAATTTGCTGCCATTATCAAAATATGATTTCTACTTTTTGTAATTTTGATGTTCGTTTTTGCTCAGGTACCCAGTGCCGTTCAACACGCGATTGAGCTTGTCCGTTCAAACACTATGCTTTCTTTTGTGTTGTGCTCGTTTCTAGAACACTTTTAAGCACAATCTCGAACACAATTATGCATATACAAAATCGCTTGTACATTCGAGCATTTGCAAACACGAATAACATAGTGTCGTGGTACTAGTTGTCTCTTTCGCTCTACCCATCATTATCAGCATTGATTCATTTTTCTTTGTGCGCTTGGGTTCAATGTTTAAGGTGAAATTGGAGGTAGGTATATATAATTTGTTAGCAGGGTTACCATATTCACAGATTTTTCTGTAATGTCACAGATTTTTTCACAATTTTTGATCACAGATTCTTTTTTTCAGATGGCAGATTTTTGGCATTTTGATGGAAATTTCATAGTTTTTTGGAAATATTGTGATTTTCCATTGATTTGTCGGAAATTTATCACTATTTTTTTCCGTTTCAGTTATCACAGATGGACCAAAATACAGATTTCAATGTAGCATCTCTGTTTGTTAGCGGTTGCGTAACCTGCATGATAGCAATCTGTGCTTTCGTTGCGCAAAGACGAAAACTTTCTTAGTTACAAATTTACGCGGATCGATGGAAAGCACAACGAAAGTTTGTTATTTACGTTCGATCAATTCATTGATTCATTTCCACTTCACGTGATTCATTTCCACTCAGTCTATCCTACTTTGATTCTGCTAATAGGTACACACTACAAAACCTATTTATGAATGAATAAACTGCCACTCGAAAAATCGTTGCAAATTGGTTTAGATTCTAGTATATTTATAGTTTCGATATATGATTAATACCAGTGCATTCGCTACATTTGTGTGCGTACATTAGGAAAGTTATAATAAAGGCAAAATATAACTAGAAAGCTTAGTCTATACTGTGAAATGTGATTATATTATATTGTCTAAAATTTGATTTTTCTTCACCGGTTCAAGTTTTTTACCACATACAATCGAAAAGTTTTTACAACTTTTAAAAGTTGATCTTGTGCTATAAAGATTTAGTTCCAGATATTAGTTCAGTCACAATTTTCTGTTTTCTTTCTTCAGATCTTTTCAAATAAGTTTAATCGGCTTCAATCACCTACTGCAAATGAAATAACCTAATAACCAAGAAGGTTTGGTTCAAAATGTAACATTTAATGTTGATTTTATGTGCTTAAACTATACGTAAGAAATATTTTTGATTTATTATTACTATAAATGTACTAAGAAAATAAATATGTTACATTAAGTAGTATAGTCCTACGTCAACAGTTCGTGCAACCCAATAGGGCTGCCACTTGTAGTTTTTCCTTCCAATCGATGTATCTCAGAATGCGCTCAAATTGTATTGAGATTATTAATGTTTTTTACGTAAAAATGTCTGAAGAACACAAAAAAAAATGAAATATATGCATTGAGAGAAAAATAACGTTTAATATTCAACTGAAAAATCGCCTAGTTAGCAACACTACCGCCAAAATTTAATATTTTTCTAGACTTCTTGGACAATTTTCTTCGAAAAGCATATTGTGGCTAGATCCTAGTGTAAATAGAACCGGAGATATGATCAAAAGAAAATCAAGGGTTTTGGAAATTTGTCAAAACGGGGGTGCTCCCATGGCCCGAGGGGTGGTTCAATTGACACAAAAATTTGGGTTCAAATATTGGCCCTAGATGCACAATTCCTCACAAATTTGGTTAAAATCCCTGAAGGTCGATTTCAAGTTTGCATTTTTTTTAATCACTTCTTCCATATTCTGCTCATTTTTTTCATTTTTTTCATTCTACCAATTTTATATATTTTATTTATTGTATTGCTGTTCAAAATTTGATATATTGGGTAAGGTGGGGCAAATCCGACATAGTAAATGGTTTTGGCTATACAATGCTTATTTTACGTCGGTTTGTATACCAAATTAAAGGTTAGACTTCTGGGCAACTTTCAGTGTATAGCATTTTATTCATGTCTTGGGAAATTTTTGAGTTACATTCGTTTTACGAAAACGTTTTTGTTTTCATAAATGGTGGCATAAACCCGACCGCCTATGTTTTTGGTCAATCTTGGAATGTCCAAATTACGAGGAGTAGCACGTAAAGTTATTCCCATTGGCATCGGAGCAATTGCTCGACGAATACTATATTCATCACGTTTTTGTGTCTTTCGTTTGTAATTATGAACCATTGTCCAAAAAAATAATAAATAATGACAAGAAAAAAAATGTTTCAATTTGATAAATAAACATTTTCTTAGCAAAAAAGCGATCGGATTTACCCCACTATTTAGAGGTCTGATTTGCCCCACCGCGTCATTTTTCATTACGATGCAATTAAAAAATATGAAAAATCGTTGCAAATTGGTTTAGATTCTAGTATATTTATAGTTTCGATATATGATTAATACCAGTGCATTCGCTACATTTGTGTGCGTACATTAGGAAAGTTATAATAAAGGCAAAATATAACTAGAAAGCTTAGTCTATACTGTGAAATGTGATTATATTATATTGTCTAAAATTTGATTTTTCTTCACCGGTTCAAGTTTTTTACCACATACAATCGAAAAGTTTTTACAACTTTTAAAAGTTGATCTTGTGCTATAAAGATTTAGTTCCAGATATTAGTTCAGTCACAATTTTCTGTTTTCTTTCTTCAGATCTTTTCAAATAAGTTTAATCGGCTTCAATCACCTACTGCAAATGAAATAACCTAATAACCAAGAAGGTTTGGTTCAAAATGTAACATTTAATGTTGATTTTATGTGCTTAAACTATACGTAAGAAATATTTTTGATTTATTATTACTATAAATGTACTAAGAAAATAAATATGTTACATTAAGTAGTATAGTCCTACGTCAACAGTTCGTGCAACCCAATAGGGCTGCCACTTGTAGTTTTTCCTTCCAATCGATGTATCTCAGAATGCGCTCAAATTGTATTGAGATTATTAATGTTTTTTACGTAAAAATGTCTGAAGAACACAAAAAAAAATGAAATATATGCATTGAGAGAAAAATAACGTTTAATATTCAACTGAAAAATCGCCTAGTTAGCAACACTACCGCCAAAATTTAATATTTTTCTAGACTTCTTGGACAATTTTCTTCGAAAAGCATATTGTGGCTAGATCCTAGTGTAAATAGAACCGGAGATATGATCAAAAGAAAATCAAGGGTTTTGGAAATTTGTCAAAACGGGGGTGCTCCCATGGCCCGAGGGGTGGTTCAATTGACACAAAAATTTGGGTTCAAATATTGGCCCTAGATGCACAATTCCTCACAAATTTGGTTAAAATCCCTGAAGGTCGATTTCAAGTTTGCATTTTTTTTAATCACTTCTTCCATATTCTGCTCATTTTTTTCATTTTTTTCATTCTACCAATTTTATATATTTTATTTATTGTATTGCTGTTCAAAATTTGATATATTGGGTAAGGTGGGGCAAATCCGACATAGTAAATGGTTTTGGCTATACAATGCTTATTTTACGTCGGTTTGTATACCAAATTAAAGGTTAGACTTCTGGGCAACTTTCAGTGTATAGCATTTTATTCATGTCTTGGGAAATTTTTGAGTTACATTCGTTTTACGAAAACGTTTTTGTTTTCATAAATGGTGGCATAAACCCGACCGCCTATGTTTTTGGTCAATCTTGGAATGTCCAAATTACGAGGAGTAGCACGTAAAGTTATTCCCATTGGCATCGGAGCAATTGCTCGACGAATACTATATTCATCACGTTTTTGTGTCTTTCGTTTGTAATTATGAACCATTGTCCAAAAAAATAATAAATAATGACAAGAAAAAAAATGTTTCAATTTGATAAATAAACATTTTCTTAGCAAAAAAGCGATCGGATTTACCCCACTATTTAGAGGTCTGATTTGCCCCACCGCGTCATTTTTCATTACGATGCAATTAAAAAATATGAAAAAAGATGGACTCAATTCATCTATGCACTTTGTAGGACTTTAATCAAAGCATATAAATCCACTTTTTCCTTCTTATTTTTTTATTCATTTTATTTATTTTATTCATTTTATTCAATTAATTTATTTTGTTCATTTTATTCATTCTATTCATGTTGCACATTTTCAACTTTATTATTTCTATTTTTCATTCATTTTATTTCGTTTTCTTCGTATTATTAATTTTATTGATTCTGCTCAGTCATTCCTTTTGTTTCCTTTTGCGTAATTTTTTAGTTTGAATCAATTTAATTTATTCTATTAATTATACAACTCTTTTATATTGTCCATTTTTTACTGAATGAGCTGTACTAATTTGATTAATTTATTCGAGGTATTATCCGCGCAGAACTCGAAAGTGTTTTCATCCCACCACTAGTTGGGTATCTTTTTCGCATGAGTTTTGCAAACTAATGAATGATCCAACAGTGATATTTGTAAGACATGTCTTATCTCACTGTTAGGTGGACTAAGTCGGTTTTTTTTTAAATAATTTCTCTATGGTTGAATGGTTTTAGTCAAATTTGGCATGGAGTAGAAATGGTTCCGCGATGCTGGGGATCATTTTTGATTATCCTATTCTACAGCAGTTTATACCTATTCAATTCTAGGGGCCCCGTAGCTCAATAGTGACCAGGGGACACGAGTGGCTGTTGTTCGAAGGTGGCCAATAAGGTCAAAGCTACTTTGATTGGTTATTAGTGATCTAGACCATAAGTAATAAAGCACTGATTGTATCATTTGAACAACATCATGGTGGTACCCGTTTACGTGGGAGTTTGCTGTGATCGAATTCTTTAACCCGTAACTCCGGAACCGGAAGTCCGATCAACTAAAAGTTCAAGTCGATTTGTGGAGCGATTGCATAACCTATGCGAAAGGTAAAAATAATAAAATCGAACTATTTTCCGGGGAGTCATTAACGAGTCCAGCATCCTTGAAAATAATCCTTGAACCGTACCAATATGTTAAACAGTTTTTAATCAAGCTCATATGTTCAAAAACGTGGTTTCGTGAAAATGCGCTTGCTTTACGCGGCGTGGGTCGGATTTTGTCCTGTACTATACACTGTATTTTCTTAATTAGAGGAAAACTGATCTTTAAAATGTTGTTCATACATCCTATGCAAAACTTTCTTGCATTATAGGGTAATGAGCCCATTTCCGTCCGTATTATCACACTACCCATTTGAGCCATTGGCTAGAACAGCGTGTGTCATATTTGTTCAATGCATTGGTTCAAATGGTAGTGCAATAATTGGGGCATTCGACTTGAGCCTTCGTTTCGCTCATGTGGATATATTTCACCATTTTCCAGTTATTTTTGTTATTACGTCAGTTCTTAGGATCGAAGCAAAGATGCTAATGCCAATAGGATCCAAAGTATGCTCCTCGCCCTACAAGAGTAAACTTAGCCTTTATGGTTTATGATTATTCTTGTCTCGTTCTAGATAATCGCAGCCCTCGCAGTATCCATCGGTCCCCTTGCAGCCGGTCTCGGAAAAGGTTACTCCAGCCCAGCGATTGCAAGCCTCCAAGAGGTGCACCTCCGGCAGCGAAGTAATTACACTGCCTTTTCTGTGGACGATCAGCAGGCAAGCTGGATTGCAAGTCTTTCGCTGCTAGGTGAGTAACGAATGATTGCTAGAACTGATAGTGAAAGTTATCCGTACGAGTATGCACGTGTGCCGTCTTCGGGTGCTAATCTGAAAGGGAAATTAAAATCCTATCTGAATACAATCCTTCCGTTCGCTTCTCCCACAGGCGCCCTATTCGGCGGCATGTTCGGAGGCGTCGCAATGCAGTACGGCCGGAAACGAGTGTTAACGCTGATGGCACTCCCGTTTTCACTATCCTGGATCCTGACGGTGTTCGCCAAATCGGTGGAAACTATGTTTTTCACCGCCTTCGTCGGGGGTTTCTGCTGTGCCATCGTGTCCACCGTGACCCAGGTGTACATCAGTGAAATTTCATCGCCGGACATCCGGGGTTTCCTGAGTGCCATCCAGAAGATAGCTGGTCACCTGGGCATGCTGATATCCTATCTGCTGGGGGCCTATCTGGATTGGCGACAGCTGGCGATGCTGGTCTCGGTGGCGCCTATCATGCTCTTCATATCTGTGATCTATATACCGGAAACGCCGAGCTTCTTAGTGTTAAGAGGTTGCGATGATGAAGCTCATCGGTAAGTGATTTATTGTTTCGCTGATTTGCGGTGTTTTAACCCAAACAATTGAACGATTTCAGCTCACTACAATGGCTTCGGGGTCCACACAAAAACGTAGAGATAGAACTGGATACGATTCGTTCAAACGTACGAACGTCGCGAATGAACCTGCTAAATCGTATGTCCTCACTACCGGCTACAACGACCAGCACAGGGCAGCCACTTCCAACGCACCATCAGCAATCGGCGCCCAGTTACCTGCCAGGATTCGTACGCTCCTGGCAGCTTCCGCGTGTTTCGTTCGATGCCGTCGCGACCAACGTGAAAGCTGTCATGCGAAACGCACGCCTGGTCAAACCGGTTTCCATCACCTGTGGCCTTATGATCTTCCAACGTTTCACTGGTAGGCATTCGGTTTGATCTGCCACGAATTCTGATTAAATTTACCTTCTTCGTCACAGGTGCCAATTCGTTCAACTTTTACGCGGTAAGTATATTCAGCAAGACGTTCGCCGGTATGAACCCACACGGAGCAGCGATCGCTGTTGGATTCGTTCAGCTACTGGCCTCTATGCTGTCAGGACTGCTTATCGACACGGTCGGACGTATCCCCTTGCTCATAGTCAGCAGTGTTTTTATGTCGCTTGCCCTCGCCAGTTTCGGTTCGTTTGTTTACTACGGTCACACGAACAAGCTGTTAGCTACGGCCAACTTCGATCTGGACGAGCCGGTCGGAAACAACGATTGGATACCGCTATTATGTGTTCTAGTGTTCACAGTAGCTTTTTCGTTGGGTATTTCTCCCATCTCATGGTTGTTAGTAGGGGAATTGTTTCCCCTGGAGTATCGAGGAATCGGAAGCTCTATCGCGACCAGCTTCAGCTACTTCTGCGCATTCCTCGGAGTGAAAACGTTTATGGACTTCCAAGTAAATATCGATCATTATTTTGGAATAGTATAAGAAAAACTTATCCTATTAATCTACTACTTCATTGCAGAGTCTTTTCGGTCTACATGGAACATTCTGGCTCTACGCGTGTATCTCCTGTGCCGGACTGTTTTTCGTCATCATGGTCGTCCCGGAGACCAAGGGCCGAGACCTGGAGGAGATGGACCCGAAGTACGTGCGAACACTAACGATAAATCGATGAGATATGGGAACGCACGTAGAGTATCTAGTATAGTATTTAATGGGCCCCCGTGCTTCCTCCTTGCTTTTCCGATACATATGCTAGCCTAGCTGCTTTGCCGCCTCGGTTTCGGTAAAAGATCCCTGTGGCTGCAACAATTGCTTAAATAATCAACTAATAACTAAGGCGCTTAGAAACACTACTTATGAAAGGCAAGGATGTGGGAGTGAGTGTGAAACATTACAATGTTCCTAAATATGGTCGAGTGCGTGGAGACAAGTGATTGTATAAAAAAGAAAACGAAAAGTGTTGCTTAAGAAGGTTTTGTTATGAAGTGTGAAAAAATTTATTCTACGTGTAAATAAGATAAATTGACAGGAGTCCGTACTTAGCAAACAGTTGCATTTTAATTGGTACTAAACTTACTGCAGCAACACGCTCTCCACTGAGGTGGTAGAGTGAATCGCATGAACTGATAGTCGATTAGTTTGTTGGTATAAGTTTCAAACTGTTAACTACTAGGGAAACTACACTGTACATATAGATCCGTTAAACGCACAAAGGAGTATTGATTAACGAATAGAATATCGCAATTAGTGGCATAAATTCGCAAAGCTGGATTTACAACGTTTAGCTACATGTTCTGGTTAGGATGGCATTTGATGGGTACAGATGTATCCTGCGGAACTTGACTTCGGTGTAGAAATGCTGAGTTAGAAAGGAAACGGGGGTTGATTCCCATTTTAGAGAAACATTAGTCAAGCGGGAAATGGAAATTGACTATCACTTTTCGGTATTCTCATCTATGACCATTAGACTGCCAGAAAAATAATAAATTTTTGAAAACTCAATCGGCCCACCCCTGAGTCGATTGCTAGTCCCACCAGGAGTACTTGCTCCAAATTTGAAGCAAATCGGACAAGTCTAGCTCCTGACCAACGCTACTAAAGTTTGTATGGGATTTTTCGACAATTTACATGAAGAAAACCCACTATATCGCATTTTCCCCGCTAGGTGGCACTGTATGCATCGTATTATCACTGTAAGTGAAAGTAAGAAAGATAATTTAATTGTCTATAACTTCGCCGAAGACTGCTAGTCAACCCGGCTTTGTTAAAAGAAGTTATTAAACTTTTAACGAATTGATGTCTGAGTCAGTTGTTCATGGGGCCAGTAAATAATACAAGTCATATTTTGGTTAGAAAATTTTAGTTCAACCTGTAACCGCATAGAGGACCCAAACACTAACTTTTCATAGAAGAGAGATAAAACATCGACATGTTTGGAAGAATTACTGCAAAATGCCTGTTCTATAACTTTGTAGAAGACTCCTAATTTCTATCTCCGCATTAGGTCACCTGGGAGAGATTCTTCCTCTCCCAAAAGCTATTGTTTCTTCAGCCCGCTCTCTCAGTGTTATCCGAACTCTTCGAAAAGCTAAAGTGTGTCCCACATCAAATTGCATCATGGAAAATATGCTGTAGAAAATAACACATTGGGTATTTTCTCTTGAAATTTGGGTAGAAGCAGTTTAGAGTGTATTGTTTACATTGTATTTTTATCGCTGAAGTTTTTTCGAAAATTGGAAGAAATGGCGTCACCCGAAAAGCAACGTCGCGAATTGATTTTGCGTAAGCACCTGGTAAATCCTCAACTCTCATCGGGACATCGGAAAACAACTCGAAATTGCGCAGTCAACGGTGAGTCGTGTGATTAAACATTACTACCAAACTCTGAGCATCAAACGGAATGTAGTGAAAGTTTTTAAGCGGAATCCCAATGCTTCGGCAAGGTGTGGCCAAAAAGTTAAATGTATCCAAGTCTTTCGTTAAGAGAGCCAAGAACCAGGAAAGACTGCATACGCGTACAAAGCGCAGAAGGCTTTAAATGGTGACGAACGGCAAAATACGGTGGGAAAGTCACGGGCCCGGAAACTATACACCCAGATGCTGACGAAGCCCCATTGTCTCATCATGTATGATGAGACTTACGTCAAGGCGGACTTCCGGCAGCTTTCGGGGCTACTGTTCTTCACCGCCCAGCACAAGTTTGATGTTCCGCACGAAGTAAGGAAGCTGAAACTTTCAAAGTTTACCAATAAATACATGATTTGGCAAGCGAACTGCTCATGTGGCGAGCGGAGTGCGCCATTCGTGACTACCGGGAATGTAAACGAAGAGATTTACCTCCAGGAGTGTTTACAGAAGCGTCTGCTTCCTTTTTTGAAGCAGCACGAGAGCTCTACGATCTCGTGGCTAGATCAAGCTTCGTGTCACGAAGTCAAATATTGTCCTGGAGTGGTACGAAGCCAACGAGGTTACTTTCGTACCAAAGGATTTGACCCCCCCCCCCCAACGGCCCGTCAAAAAATACTGGGTAATTATGAAGCAAGCACTACGGTAGCGTCCCAAGGAGGTCAAATCTGAGGAAGACATGAAGAAGAAGTAGGTTTCCGTGCAACCAGAACTTAATGAGGAGAGTTAAGCTTAAGGTGCGATCGTAAGGTTATGCTATTGAAGATGAATGAAAAAATATTTATCTAGTATCTATTGGCGTGCTTGTGATATTTGGAAGATATCCCATTTACAATTTCATGCGACATGGTAATGAAATTTTTACGTGAACTCTATCACAAAAGTTGGAGTATTATTCGTGGAATCATTTTTAGTTCCATGCACTTTTTTTTGAAATACCCAGCTGCTAGCGACCAGTAATAGGTACGAGCAGTAGATTTAAAAAAAACTTTAAGAAACACGAGCATCGTTATTTATTTGATAAGGTTCATTGTGATATCCGGACAGAAAACAAAAAATGCACAGAGAACCCAAAATCGTCGCTGTTGTTCTATCTTATGATAAACGCCATTTTGGGGTAAACTGAGTTAGATATGCCATATTACTCGTCTAACGAATCTCTACAAGATAGCGTTTCCAGAATTTTGAAATTTTGTTTGTTTACTGAAATATAGCGAGAAAAGTAATTAGAAATTGTGAATGTTTTGCTTCAAATCATTATATCTTGGGATTGACTCAAGTTATTATAATGTTTTAGTTGCTTTTATGTGTAAAAATGGCATAATAATTTTCAAAAGAAAAATACATGTATTTGGAGAAAAACGCAATTTTAACTTTAAACTGGAAATATTGCCTATTTGGCAACACTGTAACTAAAAATAACTATTTTTTCTAGATTCCCTGACTCATTTCCTTCGAAATGCATCTAACCGATTGTTTATAGACCAAATGAAGCCAAAGATATGAATAAAAGTTCATCATTGGTGATTTTTTTCTATAGAAAATTTTCCATGTACGATTATGACACGTCATACAAATTTATTCATCAATACACACCTATGATACGTGTGAGTGCGAATTTTGTTTACATTTTTAGTGAAAATTCGCAACATAGTCAACCGATGTTCGTAATATCTGAGAGATTAGTACAGAATAGGTAGAAGCATCAATTATCTTCTTTGAATTGTTTCTACCATTTATAAATTTCATGACATTCAATCTCAAACTTTAAAAATCGTTTTTCTCGAAATGTGCAAAATGGCGCTTGTCATAAGATAGCACAACAGCGACGAAATAGTATGCGCGATATACTTCACAGAACCAGATATCGCGTATGAGTCTTATTTTAATGGTCCAGTTCATATTATCACGTTATTCCGAGTAAAAAAACCATTAGTAACCAAAAAGTAATAGATCACGATAAGTCTAAGATAATTTACGAATACCATGATAAAACTGCTGATATCATGAACATTAGTTACACTACTTCCTGAAAATAAACTTTCAAATAAAATTTCATGATAACATGAACAGAAATTAAGAAAATCGTGACTAAGATCTTGAAATCATGAACAGAAATCACACAACTAGTTACAAAAATATTTAAAATCGTGACCAAGATCCTGAAATCATGAACATGAATTGATCTATTCATCACTAAAATATGACAATAACGTGAACAGAAATTACAAAAATCGCGACTAAGATCCTGAAATCATGAACTTAAATCACACAACTCGTGACGAAAATATTTAAATTCATGACAAAGATCCTGAAATCGTGAACATGAAGCAGTCTACTGATGACTAAAATATCACGATAACGTGAATGGGAATTACGAACATCGCGACTAAGATCTTGAAATCATGAACTTTAATCCCGCTAACGTCATGAGTATTCACAAGAATCGCGAATAAGCTTTTGAAATCATGAACAACGTTTGACTGTGTATTCCCAAATCATGAACAAGATTCACAACAAAAACTAAACATGTCCAGGGAACAACAACAGTAACCTAACCAACCATTCTAATGTAGCGCCATGTATATATGCGGGGCGAACTGGTTTTTAGAAAACACAAATAGTTTCATGAATACAAGGTTTATTATTCATGATTTCAGGAACTTGGTCACGGTTTTCGTAAATCGTTCAGTTCACGAAATCGTGACCTTTTGTTCACGAATTTATGAACGGATTTTTTTCCGTGTAAGCATGGGGCGTATCAGTTCGAATTTTCAATTTCCGTCACGACCGAATATCGTTCGATCAGGACTCTAGAAATCTTTCATAGATTTAATGTATTTTGTCTTTGGTCCGGAAGAAGATCACAAAAGATCCGATTGAGGAACTTGCGTATAGTTTCAGCCGAGAAGTCGTAATTATTTCGAAATCCATCTGACCTTGTCAGGGGGAATCATTTTTGCACGGTCCTAGAGCCGTATTAGTCCGGTCTTAGCATTCCCACTTTCTCATCAAAGTTGTGGAAACGCTTATACGTGGATGTGGATAGTTCTTTTTAGGATTTGAGTAATGAGCCTTAACACCGTTTTGATTTTGTTTCTGACAGCGCCTTCATTGATGTTTACGGCAAATGTGGCATTCATTCGACAATGATTTGAACGAATTGCAGGTCTATTACTGTCTTTAATTAGTATAAGATCAGTTTTCACGCATTTTTTCATTTTTCATGTAACCAAACAGAGTTGAAAATAATCGAAGCTCTTTTTTGACGGGTAAAAATGAACCTGATGCGACTGGTGATGAAAAGAAAAAATAATCATTACAACATGCGCGTTGTTCATTCAATTTAATATCGTACAACATATTCGTTTACAGTGCGTCAGAGACTGCTTTGATGCGTTTGATTCGCCGTTTCACGTCCGCTTCGTGCGACAATCGGAGACGAATGAAAACCTTCAATGAAGGAATGGGCAGTAGGATTGCCACATTCACAGATTTTTCTGTAATGTCACAGATTTATTTGATAATTTGTGGTCACATATGATTTTTCACAAATTTTCATGAAAATTTTACAGAATTTTAGAAATATTCCGTTATTTGCAGATTTTTTGGAAATTTCACACAGATTTTTAACGTCTCTGGAGTATAAGATGGCAAAAAGACTTTTTTGACTGAAACATAGTTTCCAACGTGGCATCCCTGATGGGCAATTGGTTCGTTTGACGATTTCGTTGCCGTCGCTGAATATTGCAGGTAGATATGATCAATTTTCATTCAAAGAATTTGACTGTTTGTAACTAATCTTCCCAAATGAACATCGTACACAATGTTCGCTTGGTTAAACACGTGCACATGTTCGCCTGCACAACCGAATCCCATGTACGTAAAGGTTCGTGTCACCAGTTTTCTGTATCTCACTCTCATCATCACTAGCATTGACTCTTATTGCCTTGTGCGATTTTTTTCGTGTATGCACCCGGTGTACGTACACGGATGTTCGAACTAGAGTTTGTACATCGTTCGCTTGGGTTCGATGTTCGAGACGAACCTGTACATCGAGACGAAGCATGTTTGAGGTTGAATGCGTGCACGAAATTATGTACACAGGTACAAACTTGACGATGTGCATGGGAAGTGTGTAACGTGAAAATAAAGAAAATAAAACAGAATACTCAGCTTCTCCAGCGGCGACCGTTCGTCTTCACCACATCAATTCACTGCACTAGCCGAGCCACCGACAAACAAAGGCTGTCTCAGACAAAGGCTGACCTTCACTATACTACACTATACTTTGTTATACACGCGGAGCTTTATTTATGCGACGATAGGATACTTTTCTATCTGCTTCTCGTTTCTTTTGCGGTAAATTTTATGCATTAGACTTGTTCGGTCTATCCACTCCTTGAATGCTTACTATGTATGTGCTAGAAAATGCATAAAAATCACACCAGAATAAAAGAGACGGGAAGAGAAAGTATGCTAACTCGTCGCTGTTGTGCTATCTTATGACAAGCGCAATTTAGCACAATTCTAGAAAAACGATTTTGAAAGTTTGAGATAGAATATCTTGATATATCTAAATGGTATAAACAATTCAAAGAAGACAATTGATGCTTCTATCTATTCTGTATTAATCTCTCAAATATTGGGAAGATCGGTTGGCTATGTTGCGAGTTTTTACTATAGATGTAAACAAATATTGTGCTCACACGTGTCATAGGTGTGTATTGATGACAAAATTTGTATGGCGTGTCATAATCGTGCATGGAAAATTTTCCATAGAAAAAAAGCATCAATTACTTTTATTCATATCTTTAACTTCATTTGGTCTAGATACAATCAGTGAGATGCATTTTGAAGGAGATGAGTCAAGGAATCTAGAAAAAATAGTTATTTTTGGTTACAGTGTTGCAAATATGCTATATTTCCTGTTTAAAACTTAAACTAAATACCATTGTGTTTGTCAGATAGTTTTACACATAAAAACATGTTATACATCAGGATAACTAGAGCAAATCCCCAGGCACAGTCATTTGAAGCAAAATATTAAAAATTTCTCACCACGTTTCTCGCTATATTTCAGTAACCAAGCAGAATATCGAATTTCTGAAAACGCCACCTTGTAGAGATTTTTTAGTCAACTAATGTGGCATATCTAACTCAGTTTACCCCAAAATGGCGTTTGTCATAAGATAGCACAACAGCGACGAACTATGCATATTTCTAGAGCTTTTAATCAAAACGACATATCTACAATGAGTGACTCTCTTTGTTTACTTTCTCTTTCTTTTTTACGGCATCGCTATAGCATTTTTCACTTATTTTACAGTACAGATCGAAAGACGGTGGTTTTGACTAGCATATTATGCAAAGAATTGAGGGATAAATGTTAAAACGACCGAATTGTTAATAGAAAAGAAAGTAAACAATGAGAGTCACTCATTGTTGATGTCTTTTTGAAAAAATAGCCTCAAGATTTTTGTTTCTCAGTGTACAAACCACTCACAACGAAAGAAAACGATCTGATTCGATCAAAAGCTCGGGTACGAATGAAATAAGTCATTCTATTAAGTATAATGGGTGCAATTAAACTTAATCTTCTCACACTGCCTAACCGGTCAAAATTTTGATAAGCTCTTTCTGAAGCACTTGTTAATTTTGAAATGATTTTTGATTTTTTTAATTCAGAATCAAATAGTTGAGTTCTAAAAACACGTATGAAAAACACATTTTTTTTTCAAACAAGCACGATAAAACAAATAA
The DNA here is from genome assembly GCF_030247195.1 of Topomyia yanbarensis. NCBI lineage: Eukaryota > Metazoa > Arthropoda > Insecta > Diptera > Culicidae > Topomyia > Topomyia yanbarensis. The sequence continues at coordinate 7,556 of NW_026683565.1, read as the reverse complement.
TTGTACAGAAATTAGCTAGGGTTACCAACCGTCATTATTTTGAAGCACGTGTCCTTAATTTTGACGAGCTTGGGAAGCGTCCTTCATTTTACGTCAAATGATTGGCTGGCGTCCAAAAGGCGCTAACCCACCTTTTTTTCGAAAATGACATTTTTGCATTTTTTGATAGTTCTATGTAATCCACGTGTACTGCCATTTAAGAATTCTGAAAATAATTTTTAGATTTTTTGCTATTAGCAATTAAAGTTTATATTGTAGGCAATCCCAATGCTAGCTGGCGTCCAAAAGGGGCTAACCCCACATTGAGTCTTATGGAAGTTTTCTCGTTCGTTTTCCGAGGTTTTAAGAAAAAGTAGTCTATTGATTCGCAATCAGCAAATTTTATGCTGTAGCTCACATATCGGTGCCCTCGATATAATACTATATGTAGTTGGACGTTGACAGGGGCGGCGAAACACTTTACGCCCGAGAGGGTAGAAAGCATAGGGTGAGGGGTCCATTAGTAAGGATTTTTTTCCCTTTTCGCAATGCACACGCTTACAATACATTCACATTAAATCACGTTCGTTTATGCAAATGGAATTGTGGTACATCGATGTTTTCAAATGTGTGTAGTGCGAGATACATGCTTTGCACATCTAAATTTTTTGAAATGGTTCAAAATTTAGAGTGGGTAATTACCCACTCGGTTATTTTCGAGTGGGTAGTACTACCCATACTACCCACGCTTTCCGCCGGCCCTGGACGTTGACGTTTCGGCCCAAACAGTCTTTCTTGAAGGTAAGGGCCGCTCACACACTTGCTATGTATGGCTATTTTCTATATAATATATATTTTTTGCACAAATGTGTATCATTGAGTTTATTTTTTCGAAAACTCCAGTGAAAGTGTCATGTCTCTACATTTTCTCATTCATTTCCAGAGCCCGACACTTGCCTGTCAATCACGCAATACTCTTCAATTTGGCGGATTTTTGTAGATGTGGACGAAATCCTCTTTATTGACACGATACCACTGTCCATCATTTATTTTGGGGCGAAAAGCTTGGTTTTGAATCCGCAGCTGGATATTCCTTGCTAGATTACGTAAAATCACTCCTTCATAAACCAAACTATCAATCAGACAATATTGCTAGATGATCAGTTTCTGGGCAACTTTATCGCCGAATACAATCTTGAATTTGCTTGGCATCTTGTTCTGGAACCAGATAATTTGTCCGGGAGCATGCAGACACAGGTTTCCTACATGGATGTGTACAGGATCAATTTTTGAAGTAGAATACTTCTAATGGTTCAATACAGAGGTCCCCTTTCAAAATTATTACTAACTCCGTAAAATTAGTGAAAATAACGAAAATGGTGGATTTTGTGAAAGCAGTAATTATCTGCGCCATGATTGGTCCGTACTATTCGTCTGAGCGAGTTAGCATTGTTAGTACGGCCCTTTGTCATCAAACGAACTACAACACATGTATAAGGCATGATCCAGAATAAAAAATTTATTTGTTTACTTTTTGATGCCAAAGCAGCTGCAGCATAATTGCAGTTTCTCGTCAAACGTGGTTAGCCTGAGCCGGCAATAAAGGATGTGTGGCACCTGAGAGACTCAATCAAATACGTGAAGTTATAAATAGAAGTACCGTCATTCGTCACTCGCTTGCCAAATGAGCAACATCATGGCTGTAACATCCGGGCGGTACAGTAAGCGGTTAAACACCGTTAACTATGTTCGAATTTGAACTCGGTTCTTTGCTGTGTGCAAAGCTTATCACGCGCGCGATTTGAAGCGAACGAGTATAGTAATGCTATGGTATGGTTCAAGTTGTGTACACTCGACGATTTGCAAAATGAAGTTGCACACATGTAATGTGCCATTAAGCGTTGGGAAAATATTTTTTTGGGCTGGTAATGCTCAAGTCATAACCTAAAGTAATGAGCCTATTGGAATACGTTTAATATTTCAGATATACGTGATGCGTTTTTATTACTAAAGCATCTGATAACATGCTTTTAGAAGTATTTCTAATGCACGGGTGGACTCAATCGGGTTTGTGCTTACATAAAAGTTAGTTTTTGGTAGGTGAGGAAATTAAGTTATTTTAGATTAGTGACCAAGAATGGATTTTAGTTTTATCACAGGTTTGCAAGCTTTAGTTTTTATACTGATCAAATTACATAAGGCATTTCCAGCAGCGGGTTTTTTTATAGAAGCTTCAAAGTGGAATTGAAACGGAAACGAACCTTAGCAGAGCGTTTTGATTTATTATTTCCAACAGCTTTTTTTAAAACTTGGATACTGATATATGCTGCCGTTCTGTTTGTTGTTTCTAGGCGGAACTTTTCCCACTGAACCTCGTGTATTTTTCAAGCAAATCGCTGCTAGGACTTTCCAAATCTAACCACTAAGATAGACCATTGCTACAGAATTAATAAAGTGTTTGAAAACTAAGTGCTGCATACCTTACCATTTGGTCTATTATGTGTTTAATTTACTCTAAGCCAATTTGATAACCCTAAATTAATTGAATTTATCAAGTGAAAGTCTTGTTCATAATTATGACGATAATTTCACAAAAACAGAAAAAAAAATTCTGATTCAACAATGTTAACGAAGTAATGCTGAAGTAACGCCCCAAACAAAGAAATTCAAACTCACATTAGTTCATTAATAGCGTTTTCGTTTTTTATTGGTGCTACACCGGTGTAGTGCACAAAAAGAGATAGACTGATTACACCCAAGTTTGAATGAGTGTAGCACCGACTACAACGGTGTAGTGCAAAGTCAAAAACGAAAACGCTATAAGATTAAAAGTCTACGTATCTGAAATCACGCAAAAAAGGGCCGTATTGTGCCAGGGCCTACTTTAATGCGTTGGATTCGTTGTTTCACGTTCGCTTCGTGCTATAATCGGAAACGAATGAAAACCTGCATTGAATGAATGAGCAGTTCGTTCGTTTGACGTTTTCGATAGCGTCATTGAATTTCGAAGATCCATGCAGCTGATTATGATCGATTTCCGTTCAAAGAATTTCAATAATTGTAACTCCTTAACCAAGTATGCATCCGTCTTTTGAGTTCCGTGGGAATATCAAGTGTATACTCAGAATAGCCATGCACCCATTTGTAATTATTTCGACTATACGCAGAGAACGCATTAGAAAATATCGCCGAAACTATTTCGTTTGTTGTTGCTAATGGCCCATTAAATACTAAGGTAGTATCATCGCGTGCCGTCATTAAGGACGTAAAACCCAATGTACGAATACTAATGGCAACAATTTAAGTGAACAAAGTTACACCAGTCAAATTAAACAGTTTTATCTAATAATCTGAAAACAGAAGAGGTCCTTTTCATAGTGACAATAAATCAATAGAATCAAATATAAATATAAACATTATCAAGTAAAGACTATGAAATCAATGAAAGAATCTCTATTTCTTTAGATAAGTGTAAACTATTGCATTTGTTTTTAACAAACCGCCATCTTGGCAGTGTGGCGAAACAATAGCGCTTGCGTGAAACTTAATTATTTATTTGTATCAAAAAGAAAGAATCATTTATACATATAGTCTGTAAGAGATGAAAAAATGGTAGCAAACTCTTTTTACATACTAAAGTAGCAGCTTAGAAGATGTATAGATTGAAACTAATCAAAAAGCTAGATAACAGCAGAAAGAATTTTTAACAAGTTAGTTAAAAGGAGTGATAATGTTTTTATTTCATCTCCCAGCATAGACCGAACAAATTTCCAAAACAGTATAGTTCAACTTGACATATCGTGGAATATGAAAACCCAAGTATCAACCTACACTATCCAACAAGTACAAAATTCTAACCTATCATTTTTTTACCTTTCGAGAGTATCAAATCATATCCTCATGGTGGTATAGAATAGACGTTTTTTTTTGGCTTAAATGTTTTTATTTGCTTTCTCCGTTCGAAATCTTATCGGTACTTATTAGAAATAAGCGTAGATGAATCGACTTCAAAAGTAAACGACAATAATAGATGTAAATTAGAGAAAGAATTATGAAGAAAACACTGTCATATCATGACAATAACTAGGATATAAAAATACTAGTTGACAGAAAATTATGTAAAGTATAAAAATATAAAAACAGAATGGAGAATCACTTTTTTAACGATTCACTCAAAATAAATAAAAGCATGACGTGAAAATCACTCGAACGCTTGACGATTCTAGGGTAAATTTTGCTAGACTAACAGAAATAAAAACAAAATTGAAAATATATACTCTAGCTTTGCTAAAAAAAAACTCGAAGCTCAGATTGAGAAAATGTTTCACGGTACCATAGCAATGTAATCGATTTAGAAGATCAGAAACCTGCTGTTTCGCAAAGTCTAATTTTCATCTTAAATACTATATCTAAAGAAAAGCTAGTTCTTGTTGATCTTTTCCAGATTTTATTACAAAAGGTCGTGAAACTAGACTGTTTTAAATCTTCAACAAAAAAAACTCACTTAGTATTTTTCGCAGGTTAGCAACTGAGTCTTTGAGACAATGAAGCAAATTAAAACGATAAAGGATCGAATCTTGTTACACAATCTTAACCAAATTGAAATCATTGCATCCGGATATAACAATTTATTGCTGTGAAGAAAACGGCTATATCGCTCGATGCTTACCGTACGTAACAAGCAGTGCAATTTCAGAACTGAAAGTGTTTGAATTTCTCATTAATTTAGCTTCGTATAATTTCCCTCATTAAAACTTTCATAAAACGTATGATTTTGTTTTTTTTATGGTACTTGCGAAAGAAATTCCTTATGATTTATATTGATTGGTTAAGAAAAGTTCACATCCCGTGCCTCAATAAATCGTTGCAGTTTCATAAGAACAGCTTGTTTGAGTTCCGTTGATCACATATTATTCTGAATTTGCATACAAATGATTAAGAATTACCTAAAGTCAAACTATGTTCAAAGCTTATTGTTAGGAACAAACGAGGATATATTCTAAATATAGAAGTACAGTATCAAAACTAATCATAACAAAAAAATAGAGAAAAACACCCAATTTACTGAAAACTCCAATAAAGTGTAGCTTTAAATGTGGACAATAAAATGATAGCGATACAATTATCAACCGACAACAGATGAAACTAGCAAACTCTGAGTAGCAAATGATAGAATCAAACAAGATAAATCCTGATGAAACGTTAAACAAGTGGTAGCGCTGTTGACCATTTTTATAAATGCCAAGTAGCGGACAAGTGTAGGATTTTTTTTTTTGTTCACCGGCCTGAGGTTGGATTAATATAAAAAAACGAGAGTGCAAGTATTTTGCGTACTTAGTTGCGATGATGATAACCCGTAATACTGAAGTGTTCAAAATTAGTAGAAGATCGCGATAAAATATCAAAAAAAAACTAGTCAGAAGTAGCTAATTTCGTTCGAAAATGGTAGTATTTTGGTTCTACGTACGAATCAGTAAATTGCTTGACGAGATATAAACTTTTAACCAATTCCACGAAAAATAATCGCGTACGCCGGGACGGGTTCCAGTGTAGCTTGTGCTAAATTTGTAAGATTGACCTAAACAGAGAAAATAAAAATTATTTGCAAAAAGATTGATTGAAAAGTAATTTATTTATCTTCTATGCGGACTCCAACGGCTTATCCTCACCATCTTCGGTTTGTTTTCGATGTACATCGTAATGCTTTACAGCCTCCTCCAGCTGCTTGGTTAAGCAGTCCTGCAGAGTTAAAAGCGCAGAAATGTCGTTTTTCAACTTCTTGTTTGACTCCCGCTCACGTTCGAGTTCTCCCGTGAGCGTTTTTAGCCGATCTTCATACTGCAATTAGAGAAAATTTTGTTCTTACTGATCTGGTAAACCTGCTAAAAGGAACTAATGGAATTATAAATAGGAACGCTTACGCGTAGCATAGGACTGAAGGACCTAAGAATAGTCATCCAACTATCCAAACCATAAATAAGAAGTAGCTAATTTCGTTCGAAAATGGTAGTATTTTGGTTCTACGTACGAATCAGTAAATTGCTTGACGAGATATAAACTTTTAACCAATTCCACGAAAAATAATCGCGTACGCCGGGACGGGTTCCAGTGTAGCTTGTGCTAAATTTGTAAGATTGACCTAAACAGAGAAAATAAAAATTATTTGCAAAAAGATTGATTGAAAAGTAATTTATTTATCTTCTATGCGGACTCCAACGGCTTATCCTCACCATCTTCGGTTTGTTTTCGATGTACATCGTAATGCTTTACAGCCTCCTCCAGCTGCTTGGTTAAGCAGTCCTGCAGAGTTAAAAGCGCAGAAATGTCGTTTTTCAACTTCTTGTTTGACTCCCGCTCACGTTCGAGTTCTCCCGTGAGCGTTTTTAGCCGATCTTCATACTGCAATTAGAGAAAATTTTGTTCTTACTGATCTGGTAAACCTGCTAAAAGGAACTAATGGAATTATAAATAGGAACGCTTACGCGTAGCATAGGACTGAAGGACCTAAGAATAGTCATCCAACTATCCAAACCATAAAATAATTTTTTTTGATTTGGGTTACATTTTTTACCCACATCATAAAACAATAACTTAAACCGAAAATCATTTCGAGCGAAACAAAACAAACAAAAATTTGACAGATGACACAAAATCTAAACAAACCCTACCTTTCTTCCAATGTCGCCTTCATTTTCGACTGCCTCATGTTCCATGGACTGCACCGACACAATTTTAGCTAGAAATGATATCCCCTGAATATAAACCAATCGAAAATAATCTTTTCACCTAAACTCACCCTTCAAGTCCAGTACATGCTGCTCCAGTTCCTCGTTTTTGGTCCGAAGCTCTCCTAACTCGATCTTGCCCTTTTTCACAGCAGCTGCCGCTTCGTCAGCAATTTTGTTGGACGATTCGGCCGTTTGAGCGAGAACCAAGTGCTCGGCTTCTAACTTTTGCAAATGGCTAAGTAAACGATAAACGACATATTAATGAGTGCTCGCAACCCTAATTGCAACAATTCGAACCCATTCAATGTATCCATTGCCTTCCAGATACGGTCAGCACTTTCGGCCGGCTGGTTTCGTGCAACCTGAAGCACCCTGATCTGTTCCTGCAGTTTGTTGTTCTCTCTTGTCAACTCCATGGTTTTCGTCTGAGCAGACTGGAGCTTCACGTTCATCCGTTCCTGATCGTTTGTCTGTGGAAGTGATAGTGCCGAAAGTTAAGCTAAGCTACGTACACCCATCGATAACAAAAGGTCATTTAATTTCAACCATTGTGAACATATTTCTGTGTCGACCGCACCATGCACAAGAATACGAATCCATCTCAAATGTAATCAACCCAAAGATTTGCCCGAAAAGATTTTTACGTGACCGAGATAGTAAAATTGATTTACACCCTGATCTTAGGAATTTTGAATTTTTACCAGCGCCTCCAGTTGCACACGCTGTCGAGCAGCGTTCTCCAGGAAGCCAGATCGAATTGCGTCCATTTGATTGAGCGCATCCAACGCGATCTTTAACTGATCTCTCAGATCAGTTATCTCGCGCTGAAAGTTCTTCACATCTCGCTCA
>NW_026683564.1:1301-35679 GCF_030247195.1 Topomyia yanbarensis | reverse complement strand
ACTGAATAGAGATCTAATTGTAATAGTGATCAAAAAACGTTCTTAGAATAATTGATAGGTCTTGCAATTGTCGATCAAATGATATTAAAATCATTAAAATCAGTAGAGTACAACTGGAGATATTTGTGATGAAGTGAAGGGCCAATTTTTTAAAATACAAAAACGGATTTTTTCGCAATATCTCAAAATCTGTTCCATACAGAATTTTTTCAATCGCATTTTCGTTTTCAGCGGGCCATTTTACTACGGAAATGATAAAAAAAAGTTGAGGATATCACAACTTTTTGAAATTTGTAAACTAATAACTTCTCATAACGAAGTTGGATTGATTTGCAGTCTTCGGCAAAGTTGTAGGCATTAAAATTATATTTCTTTTTTTCGCTTGCACTGATGCATACAGTGCCACCTTACCGTAAAATGCAAGTTAGTGCGCTTTCTTCATTACATTATCGAAACAACCAATAAAAACTTCGAGCACTGTAGCTAGGACTGTCCGATTTGCTTAAAATTTTGAGAACATTCTCCTAATACGACTAGGAATTGATTCAGGGGTGGCCCGGCGGAGGTCATTTTTTTTCTTGTCACTCTAATTCTCATACCCCGTGTTCTTCTTAAAAAAAATAAACTCGCGGAAAAATTTCCGCTATTCCTATATAAAAACAAGTGAATGATAATTATTGTAAAGCCAACAACTTTTTTTTCTCGGTTGTTGTACAAACAAGCGCAAAACAAATCTGAACTGTCAAACGACGAATAAGTTCTTCTCATCCGAGTGCTTTTCTGATCCAGCTAGGAGACAGCAATTATGCAATGATTTCCCCAGCAACCGGAATCATTTCTATAGATACCCAGAGGCAGGAATGTTTTTTTTTCGCCTTAGAAGAAAAATTAGAAATTTCATTGCAATCAGCCGGCTACGCAGAAAACGAACGGTGTTTCGATTATGTTCCGCTGTATTGAACAGAATGATCTCCAATCTAAGTTAGTTTATAATGGCACTTAAAAACAGGATAGAATGGAATGGAAAAGCAATTTGATGGTTGAAGAAATAGTTCATTATAAAGTTCGGCGGACTGCAATGATTCTTCAATTTAAATTTTTAAATATTGGCTGCAACCTGTAAAACTAGCTTTCACGCTTCGCCGATCCCAAAATTATGTCCATACAAAACATTTTCAAATATTCCAATAGAACAGTAATTGCATTCATTCAAATTGGATACGCATTCGCCCGACACGTTCATTTCATTGAATCATCCCAAAAAAACCCAACTCAAATCGAAAATCAGCTTGCCATGTGTGTGGGTGTGAACAGTGAATGAGAACCAGTTGTGCGATAGCTAACCGAATTTTCCCATCAGACAGACAACGGGGTGCTGAGTTTAATCTGCTTACTCGCCTCGGCGAAGGTTCAGATTATTCATCTTCTCGGTACCGGCTAAATTCAATTTTTCCCCTCACACACACCTCTGATTGACTCTATTGAACTTTCGCTTTCCGCGGTGGAGCCACACGGTGAACGACATGCGGCCAAGTTTCCACGAATTAAGGGGCGCCTCCATTCCGTCCCGCTTGTATTCAGTCGAAATCGATCAAGTGTGTACATCAAACCGAAAATAAACAACCAGCGTGGCTTCTTGTAACGCGAAACCAGGCGTTCGTTGCTATGAGTTGCCCTTTCTGTAGGATCTAGGTATCTAGCACCCACCGTAGCGTGAAAAAAACACTCAACTTTTGCACCCGACAGTGCGGATTAAAATCCTAATTTTCCGCTCGCTGAAGTTATCAGCCTTGGTGCTTTTTCTTCCCGACGGAAAAAAAAAGTTAATACCTCTATTGGGTTTCCAACTTTGGCATAGACAACATCATCACCATCAACTGCACTCGGTTGGTTCCCAAAGAGTCATAAAATTTATGTTTTTGTGCGGTTTTGATATTCGGTGCGGTTGAGATGTTCATCAACTATACGTAGAAGCACATGGAGCATCGTTAGATCCTGCCGGAATGACGTCGGTTGTTTTTTCTGCCACGAAAGCTTTTTATGCCCACCGACTCAAGCGAGAAACTCATAAAGATAAAGCGGGTATTCATTATTAGGTGTGTTATTTTTTGTGCCGGAAATGAGCTGGGCTGGAGTCCCGCAATTATTCACAACTTGAGTGTTTGATTCAAAATTTATACATTTCCACGCTTGAGATTTTTTTTTTTTTTTTTTTTTATTTCAATTATAGAGGTTTTAACCTTAAGGTCATTCGCCTCTTCGGGTTAGAAAAATCTCTTAGGAAAAATTTCTAACCCTATGTGCGGGGTCGGGCTTGAGATTTATTCTCCAATGAGCACTGAGAGTGTTTTCCATAGAAATTGAACGCGCACATATTTGTTTTGTTGCAATCTTTTGAAACGTGAAGCGGTGTGAAAGTTTCTCAATGCTATATAGTCTTCTAACTTTTAATCTCATCAACGTGATACGAAATAGATATTAAATTTTATCAATATGTAACACTGAATGCACATAACAGTTCCTATGCAACGGAAGGAGCACCTTGGTACGAACCAAGAGATAAATTGTAAATTGAGAAATTAACGAGCACTTACTCGCATCGTCCTTTCCAGTCGAATGAACGTAGAGAATGCACAACAATTTAGATATACTGTGAGTTAATCGTTGTAAGCGAAAGACTCGTCAGTAGGAAAGAAGGTTGAAAATTCATATCTGGAACCTAATTCAATCTGGATAGGCATTTCCAATCTAATATTCAAAGTTTTAATCATGGAACTTGATAGAAATATTTTCATTGTCTTCATCTTCTTGTTTCAGATAACGTCAAATTTAGATGTATTTATAAGGCGCTTCAACGAAATCCAGTACTGGGTAGTGACGGAGACCGTATCAACGTCCAACCTGACGAAACGGATGTCCCTGGTAAAGAAGTTCATCAAACTGGCTGCTTTGTAAGTATCATACACACTAGTGACCCCCCTCCCCAGCTACAGAAGCCCTGTGTTCTAATAAAAACCCAATTCAATTTATTTTCGCCCACTCGGCCTACTGCAGCTGCAAGGACTACCAGAACCTGAACGCATTTTTCGCAATCGTGATGGGTCTGTCAAATATGGCTGTGTCTAGACTAACGTTAACATGGGACAAGCTCCCGTCAAAGTTCCGAAAGCTGTTCACCGAGTACGAAGCGCTGATCGATCCCAGCCGGAATCATAGAGCCTATCGGTGAGTACTACCTGCTACTGTAGGTACTGTTTGAAAGACACGCATCTAGGCGTAGGTAATTGAAATTCATTCACGAGAGCAATATTTTAACGCCATCGATATCATCGTCGTCACCATCGTTGTGCTGAAAGGGATGGGGCAAATTGACTTCCCGTTGATACATAATAACCTGCTGCAGCACTTGTTGAACTTCGTGTTCGATATATGCGTTAGAGTGGATTGAAAATTTGAAGAAAAAAACATCAGCATCAGGGTGAAATTGGTGTATTGAGTCTAATTTAATGACAGTAGGAGAACATCTTTGAACACTGTATTAAACGCTTCCTATGATGCGAAGATCATGCTCATCAGGATGATAATTATTGAGTGCCCGCAGTTACACACGGTCTACGAAATTGGTGAAATATGGGTGAATTCATAGCGAAAACGGTGAAGTGACTCGGCACATAGCTTTGATTTGATATACACCGAGCAAAATTTACATTGAATTTCCATAAAAACGTCTTATGACTTTCAGACATAAGGATTTTAAATGGATTTTATAATTCTGACTTATGATTTGGAGGGGAAATTTTCCAAATCCTTCTCTTATTATTCTCATAAGACAATATTGATATTTTTCGTGAAGATAATGTGAAATAATTTTGAGCGGCCTAAAATAAGCAGTAACGATACAGTATGCTTTACTTTGTATTGTTGATACACTAGCTCACTTCCATACGTCGTACATTTCCTTTCTGTGTCAGCATAAGACCACAGATCCCACCCAATCTTCGCTCGAAGCGAAACTGAGTCACACTCTTGCCCTCGAAGCGATACTGAGCTAGGTCTAAGTCCTACCACAGAATGGACAAAGGCTATGATGCAAAACCTTATGGTCTCTCTAGTCATACAGTCTTCAGTACGAAGCGATACTTTAAAATAGGAATAATGTTGTTAGTCACCGCTTACGACATAGGAGCAGGTTCACAGTGCTTTTATTCTTTGATGAAGTCTGTAAAAAGATTTCAGCCCACCGAGCACCTGTTTCATAAAAATCCTTTTGCCGTTCTTATAAAAAGACACTTCCTAACTCAGACCCGGAAGGCTGATTCACATATACCATTCGACTCAGTTCGTCGAGATCGGAAAATGTCTATGTGTGTATGTATGCATGTGTGTATGCGTGTATATGGCCAATAATGTCACCTGTTTCTTAGGGGTGAGCTCAGAGGTGGCTGAACCGATTTGCACAAACTTAGTCTCGAATAAAAGGTACAACTCTCCCATTAGCTACTATTTTATTTTTGTTGATCAGAATTCCGGTTTCAGAGTTACCGGTTGAAGAGTGCGGTCACACAGTAAATTCCTATATAAACTGAGACCACCATGATGACCAAATTATGCAATACATATTAAAACGTATGCCAAATTACTTGGATTTGCGGGTCTACATCACTAATGACCAATCAAAGACTTTACCAGGAGGTATGCTGGTAGACTTGAGTGATTCGTAGTTATGCTGCCTAAACTGGACTCCAGCCAACCGAAGACAAAAGACTAGCCTGTAGGATTTTAAGCCTGTTTCTAATGACCCTGCCACTTCTAGTTTTCCGATCTGTATACTTCACATCCTTGCTCACATTATAGTGTTGACATCAAGCAATGAAAAGTATCAGGAATAACATAGAACATAATGGCAAAAATGAATGCAATCAATATCATGAACAGGTACCTTATTACCATTTGATAGGCACAAATGCGTTAGCTTGGCGGTGCCAAATTCTTTTGTTTTTACATTTTGGATTTTTTAAAACTAGGAGGTTACAATGCTGAAATATTTTTTTTATGAAAGAGAAAAATTTTACAGCTATCTTAAGACTCGAAATAAGATTCTATATACAAGAGAGGGGGCAAAAAAAAATTTTTATGAAAAATTTTAAAACAAGGAATTCAATAGTAATAGTTTTTAGGAATTATTTACAGTTATCTTAAAACTAACAATATAGTTTGGTACACAAAAGGGGGAACAAATATTTATGAAAAATTTCACCGGTGTTTTAAAACTAGGGATACAATTCTATTTACAAGATGGGGGACAATAGTTTTAACAAAGAGGTAAAATTTCAAATATCTTAAAACTAGGAATACGGAATACAAATTTAAATTTTTATCGGAGACTTATGCTTGGTCAAGATATTCAGAGGGGAGATTATTTACAAAATCGGTGTAGAAGCAGTTGTATCAAGGACAGGGGAGAGAATGCGTAGATGGTGACCGGGAGAGAAGAGCAAAACTTGCAACTTTCGGACAAACGGGAGATCAGCGAAACCAATTAGCGCCTCAGTCTAGTAGGTCGGATTGGCGGATGGTATTCTTCGGACCCGCGGGGAATCCTTCAAAAGTCATCGGACCTCGAGTCGCTTTCGGTTCAGTTTCCGTAGTGGTAAGGGCGACGGCGGTTACATAGTGGCAGTCTGGAGCTGATCGGTTCCACACGGCAGGAGGAAACTTCTAAAAACGAGAAATAAAAAGAGAGGGGCTAAATTGGGATATTTATCGTTTTTATGAAAGTATAAATAAGGGACATATAGGGGAAATCACGATTTGCCTGCATATCTCGGACTGGGACATTGGGTGGTCTACCTCGGGCCCGAAGGGAATCCTTTAACTGAGACCTGGTGTCCAAATACCCGGCGCCTACCCAGACAACGTACTCGATGTCGTGATAGCCCTCGTCACAAGCGCACAGACTACTCTCCGCAAGCCCAATACGCCGCAAATGCGCATTCAAGGTGTAGTGGTTGGACATAAGTCGGGACATTACACGAATAAAATCCCGACCCACATCCATCCCCCTGAACCAAGGCTTCGTTGATACCTTTGGGATAATGGAATGTAGCCATCGTCCAAGTTCACCATTGCTCCACGAGGTTTGCCAACTGTTGAGTGTCCTCTGACGACAAATACTAAAAAATTCGTTGAAGCAGATTGGTCTTTCGTATATGTCACCATTTAATGCGCCCAGCTTTGCTAATGAGTCGGCCTTTTCATTGCCCGGGATAGAGCAATGAGAGGGAACCCAAACAAAGGTAATCTGGTAAGATTTTTCAGATAACGTACACAAGGACTCCCGTATCTTCCCCAGGAAATATGGGAATTGCTTTTTGGGGTTCATCGAACGAAGAGCCTCGATAGAGCTGAGGCTGTCCGAAATGATGAAGTAGTGATCTGTGGGCAGAGTGTCGATGATCCCAAGGGTGTACTGAATTGCAGCTAACTCTGCGACGTAAACTGAAGCGGGATCATTGAGCTTGAATGAAGCGGTGATAGTATTGTTGAAGATACCGAAGCCAGTGGACCCATCGAGATTTGATCCGTCAGTGTAGAACATTTTGTCACAGTCGACTTCTCGGAATTTATTATAAAATATATTGGGGATCACTTGCGGGCGCATATGGTCCGGGATTCCACGAATCTCTTCCTTCATGGATGTGTCGAAGAATACAGTAGAATCAGAAGTATCTAGGAAACGAACACGGTTGGGAGTATATGAAGAAGGGTTTATGCTCTGTGCCATGTAGTCGAAGTACAAGGCCATAAATCGGGTTTGAGAATTAAGCTCGACGAGCCTCTCGAAGTTTTCAATTACCAACGGGTTCAGAATGTCGCATCGGATGAGCAATCGATATGAGAGTTCCCAAAATCGATTTTTTAACGGACGAACGCCCGCCAGCACTTCGAGACTCATCGTATGGGTCGAGTGCATGCAACCCAAGGCAATGCGCAAGCAACGATACTGGATTCTCTCTAGTTTGATGAAGTGTATGTTCGCAGCGGAGCGGAAACAGAAACACCCGTACTCCATCACCGACAATATCGTTGTTTGGTACAACCTGATCAGGTCTCCTGGGTGAGCACCCCACCATGTTCCAGTTATTGTTCGGAGAAAATTGATCCTTTGTTGGCATTTCTGTTTCAGATACCTAATGTGAAATCCCCTGGTACCTTTAGAGTCGAACCAGACCCCGAGATATTTAAATGTGAAAACCTGTTTGATCGTTGCACCCATTAATAGAAGCTGGAGTTGCGCCGGCTCACGCTTCCTAGAAAAAACAACCAACTCAGTTTTCTCCGTGGAGAACTCAATACCCAGCTGAAGAGCCCAAGCAGACAAATTGTCCAAGGTATTTTGTAATGGTCCTTGCAAGTCGGCAGCTTTGGGCCCTGTAACAGAGAACACGCCGTCGCCTGCAAGTTGCCTTAGCGTGCATTGGCAAGACAATCGTCAATGTCATTGACTTAGACATGAGCCCTGGGGAAGACCCATGTAGCTAAATCGCGATGTTGTTAAATCGCCATGCGAAAAGTGCATGTGCTTTTCAGACAACAGGTTTAGCAAAAAGTTATTTAAAATTGGCGAAAGACCATGCTGGTGCAACTTCTCATAAAGAATGTTGATCGAAACTGAATCGAAAGCCCCCTTAATATCCAAGAATACTGATGCCATCTGCTCTTTGTTAGCATATGCCATTTGAATTTCTGTTGAGAGCAACGCAAGGCAATCGTTCGTCCCTTTGCCTTTGCGGAAGCCAAATTGTGTATCTGACAGTAAGCCATTTGTTTCGACCCAATTATCGAGGCGAAATAAGATCATTTTTTCGAATAACTTCCGAATACAGGACAGCATTGCAATCGGCCGATACGAGTTGTGGTCAGAGGCTGGTTTTCCTGGTTTTTGGATGGCGATGACCTTCACTTGCCTCCAGTCATGAGGGACAATGTTACCCTCAAGAAACTTGTTAAATAAATTCAACAAGCGCCTTTTCGCAGTGTCAGGCAGATTCTTCAGCAAGTTGAATTTGATTCTGTCTAACCCTGGGGCGTTATTGTTGCATGATAAGAGAGCAAGTGAGAACTCCACCATCGAAAACGGTGTTTCGTTCGCGGTATCGTGAGGAGACGCGACGCGGCACGTTTTCTGTACTGGGACAGAGGCCGGACAGATCTTCTTGGCGAAAGCGAATATCCAACGGTTTGAATATTCCACGTTCTCGTTGGTACTATTGCGGTTACGCATACGTCGAGCCGTACCCCAAAGAGTGCTCATCGCTGTTTCTCTCGTTAACCCGTCGACGAACCGGCGCCAATAACTGCGTTTTTTGGCTTTCATTAGACTCTTCATTCGCCTTTCTAACGACGCGTACTGTTGATAGCTAGCGGGTAACCCGTCTTCCCGGAAGGCCTTATATGCAGTGGACCTCTCCGCGTACAGCTCTGAGCACTCTTTATCCCACCACAGGGTGGGAGACCGTCCATGGGTATTCGCGCTGGGTACTGGTTTAGTCTGAGCTTGATTCGCACTGTCGAGAATCAAGCCAGCCAAAAACCTGTACTCTTCCTCCGGAGGAAGTTCTTGAGTGGATTCGATTTTAACGGATATCGCGGTCGCGTAGCTCTTCCAATCAATGTTCCGTGTGAGGTCATACGAGACATTGATTGTTTCCGATGGTCTTGAACCGTTGGCAATTGAAATCACGATAGGCAAATGATCGCTACCGTGGGGATCAGGGATCACCTTCCACATGCAATCTAACTGTAGCGATGTCGAGTAAAGCGACAAATCCAACGCGCTTGCGCGTGCTGGTGATGTAGGAATCCGCGTCATTTCTCCCGTGTTTAAGATGGTCATGTTGAAATTGTCGCAAAGATCTTGGATTAATGTTGATCTATTATCATCATGAAGACAACCCCATACCGTACCGTGCGAGTTAAAGTCTCCCAGAACTAGCCGCGGTGCCGGTAAAGATTCCGTGATATTACAAAGCGTTCGGTGCCCTACCGAGGCTCTAGGAGGAATGTAGATGGAAGCAATGCAAAGGTCTTTACCTTTGATTAAAACTTGACAAGCGACAATTTCAATGCCTGGTGTTGAAGGGAGGTTAATTCGGTTGAAAGAATAGCACTTTTTGATCCCCAAAAGTACTCCTCCATAGGGGTTTTCTCGATCCAGACGAATTATATTAAAGTCGTGGAAGTTGAGATTTATATCGGAAGTTAGCCAAGTTTCACATAATGCGAAAGCATCACATTTTAAACTATTTAGTAAAAATTTAAAGGAATCGATTTTCGGGAGGATACTTCTGCTGTTCCACTGTAGAACAGTGATCGAATCGGTGACCTCGTTCGATGACTTAGCCATCGAAGGATACGATAGCTGTAAGGAGGGGCCATTTAGTAGTCAACTGCTTCAAAAATGTTTGCACTATAGGGAGAAAACGAAGGCTTTTAAGAGGATCAGTAACATTGAAAGCTGTGAAAATTAAGTTCACTATGTCAGAAAATTTCATTAGTCCGCTTTTAAGTTGCGATTGACACCCCATGTAAATAGCTAATGTTAAAACGAACTAATCTTGTTGTTATCTGGATTCAACATGTTGACAATAATATGATTTTATTCGGCTATTCTCGCATCGTTATGGCTACGGAACGGGAACAACTTTTTAATTTTTCCTTCAACCATAACCATATTGAAAATTAGTCTAAAACTGTATTTCTTGAGTCAAGAAGAAAGTTAAATGTCAGTCACAACAGCACTTATTTTTTGTTGCCTACTGGTTATGACATAGTTGCTGAAGTAAAAATTGCTACTTAGGTGAACGTTCTTTTCTTAATACGACTGTTTTGTGGTAACGCCATCTACCGCATTTCAAAATAACTCCCAAATTGATGATAGTTTCCACTGTTTTGTGATAGCCGGAATGGTTTCCGAAATGGTGCCAAACATCAATTTCCGTCTTCTGCCAGATTTACAATGACACCCATATTGATGATGGTTTTCACTGTTTCGTGGTACTTGGTTTTCGAAATGGGGTCAAAAATAAATTTCTGTCTTCTACAAACATCCCCTTTCAAACGACACCCATATGTAAGATGGTTTTCACTGTTTCTTTGGAACTGGAAGCCACCATCTTGGGCTTCTAAATGAAGTCAACCATCAATTTCCGGCTTTTGCTGACCACCCGCTTTACAATAACAACATTATTGTTGGTAGTTTTCACTATTTTGTGGTAAATGGAAGGCGCCATCTTCTTCAAAATAGCGTCAAAAATCAATTTCGGTCTTCTACTGACCATCCCCTTTCAAATGATACTCATATTAATGATAGTTTGGTTTGTACTGTTTGGAGGTAACTGGAAACCGCCTTCTTGGTTTTTAAAATGGCGTCAAATTTTTGGCTCTTGCTGACCATTCCCTTTCAAATCACAGCCATATTGATGGTTTTCACTGTTTAGTGGGGACAAGAAGCACCCATCTTGGTTTTCAAAATATCATCAAATGTCCCTAATACATTCAGCCTGGAATGATATAAAATACATACATTTTGTCTATTGTGAAGGATGTCAAGTTGTCTATTGTCTAACATGTCTATTGTGAAGCATCAATGGAAAATAGTCATATTTAGCACATTTAAAAAAGCAGCCTTCCAAAATTCATGAAATGTTTCTTCACAACTCGTCCCTCACTCCACGGGAATTCGGATTAATTCCGGAACCGGTCTACGGATTTGTACGCTACTAGATACCCAGAAACTGGACTAATTTTCAGATCTTTTAAAGCCGGTTCCATCCAAATCGGTCAAATTAACCAAATGAGAGCCAAATTCAAATAAAATTTCAAAAAAAAAAATTTACCTGCAAATGTTGTTCAAATGCATGATTAAACAAAAAAAACATGTTGTTGAAGTCGACCAAATTTTAATCGCAACACCCTTTATTTATTGTAATGAATAACTTCGACCAGTTGCACCATACTGCTTACTGCGAGCCTTCTACGCTGAACTATGTGTACGTGCCCGTCAGAGCACGAGTGTCATCACCAAATCAAGCTTAAAGTGCGCAGACCTAATAAAGTGCAGGGTTTGACTGCTTCAAAGTTGATATCGCATTGCATGCAACTGTATTCAGCAAAACTCACGGATAACAAGACTACATCTTATTCTCTATCAGAACTACTTCGGATGACCTTCGCCGAGTTTTCTCATGCTACCTATATCCTCACGGAGAAGGTTCGTTTACTTGTTTCTCTTTTTGTACCGGTGTCAGCTGATTGAATAGGAGCTCTTGTATGTATTCTGTATTCTTCATTAGTTGTTATAGCTTTGGCATGGGTGCGTTCGTAGCACCAGGTTCATATGCTTCATTTTCTAAGCATCCAGAATGTATCATAACTAAAGAAAGTTTTTTTTGTGAATGGTGCACGGACGGCTCATGATGCGATTTTTCCCATGCTTGATTTGTATCATCCGATACCGTACTACATTGCTTTTTAATATTACCAGTCTCTAAAAATTAGTTCAATAGAAGAAGATTAATTTGGACCAAATAATCATTTCATTCATAATGCATCGACCGACCTTTCTGATTGTGCATTGATCATAGGAGCGTTTTATATAGCTGCTACCCGGCTTACAAATATCATGAACTCCATTTTTTTTCTCCGCGATTTATGCTTGTCGCCTACACAAAATAAATCATTTCATTCAGTACAACGAAAGTAACTAACGGCCAAAATCTTCCTGCAAAATTTTAGCTGGCCACGTTATTGAATGCTTAAACATATTTTAAATCAAAAAGTCTCATTTTGCTACACCCCAATATAAATGTGGCAGGGATGATTGCCCTGGCACTTATAATAGCAACCTGTTTGGCGTATGCTTTGATTGATGAGCTATTTGGCCGACCTTGGAACATGACCCGTTGTAGGGCTTACATCCATCATCTTCAGTGTGGCAAAAGCTAATATTCCCCCAAAACTTGGCTATGCGTACGAAAGCGTTCGTCGTTCTCATATTAAGGGGGAGCTCTAAAAAAAACTTTTGGAGAACCTTTAATATTTAGCACGCAAGTATGGCAATCAACATTAAATACCATCCGAATGTATCTGCGAATTAGGCAAACACTCGTTTTACGCTGACCAACCGAATTACTGCCAACCTATTTAAAGTCAAATTAAATTTACTTTTCCCCATTATTGCGGACGATACATAAAATGTACTGTGCCGACCGAGCCGGGCAAACCGACCAAACCTTTTTCGAAACCGGTAGTGGCACCCCGGTACCGACATCCGTAGAGAGTGCCAGGCACGCGTCGACGCAATTTTCTGACAAAGTCAAGCAAAAGATAAAACGATAACAGACGTTGTAATCTTCCTCATTCTTCTTCATCTTTCACTGCTTTCGTACTTGGGCAGTGTCGTTTCAAGGACCTGGCGTCGAATAAGGGTTTCGCATTAGCCGAAAATAGGAAGAGAGAACAGGAAACGCACCGTACGCCCCGTGAAAGGCAAATCTTCATCAAAAGTTGTTGAATCGAAAACCTCCAACTTTTCGACAAAAGTGGTTATCCATTATCGAAAGTTCTTCACACAAGCACGTGATCGTGTGGGAGATAGGCAGCGTTATTCCACTCTCAGCGAAATTGATATTTCAATTTTGAAACTTAATTTTAAGTTCGAATAACGAAAATGTGACTCATATTGGTCTCTATTATTTAGAATGTCGGTCGGCAAGCTGCAACCACCCGTCATCCCGTTCATGCCCCTGCTCCTGAAGGATATGACGTTCGCCCACGAAGGAAACAAAACCAGCCTCGACGGGTTGGTGAATTTCGAAAAGATGCACATGATGGCACAAACGATGCGAACGGTGCGGTACTGTCGATCCAGACACTTGGGTAAGTGCAAAAGTTAAAGATTACATTACCCTAATTTCGCCATTTACCCCGTTGTTCTGTTTTTTTACCGCTATTCTCGCAGTATTGGATCCTCCCTCGCCGAAGAACGAGAACGAAATTCGCCAGTATATAAGCTGCTTCCGGACCATCGACAACCAGCGGGTGCTGAACGCCATGTCCCAGAAGGTGGAACCCAGGCGGTCGTAAGGGGCAGGAAATTGGTACGGGACGCGGGCAACCGGAAGGACGAAGTGATCAAGACCGGGCTAATAATGGTTTGATTTTTACGGCATAATATAATATGTATCCACACCCCCAAACCAACACAGCAAAACCGAATGTCGTAGCACCTATACTTCTATCTTTTTCGAATATGGATTAGAATTGTAGCTCCCTTTTTTGGGGGCATTTGGATCAACCTTGCGCTATTGCTGCGATTAGCTAGGTAGTGATTTATATACTTTCTGGTAAAGTGAGTATGTGTTGTGTTATTATGTAGAACAACTATGAAGAATAGTTAATAACAGGGCGGCAAGTTTATTTTAAAACGGTGCAATTATTTTGTACATGATATGTTAATTTTTTCATCTAGTTCATGTCTATCTCATAAAAAAACCCTACCTATTAAGGATTTTAACTGTAGCATTTAAGAGTTCTGTTCTGTACTTACTATTCAGATTTAGTATTGTTTGTTAATTATGTTTGAGTTTTCCTCTTAATGTTTATCAGTAATATTTATTAATACTATTATTTTCACTTTAATTGAATAAACTAAGTTTGGTTTTTTACTATTTATTTTGTTTTGGGTTACCAGATATCGCAACAAGCAAAGGCCGGATTTTTCGGTATTAGTTTATTGGTCGATTTTAGGATCCTTGCTTTGGAGTGATTACCGAGCGTTTGTCCTACACATTTGACCCATCTAGTAAAAATTTTCTTACATTCATTGTCTCTAGACATCCGGGGCAAGATGAATACCCAAACGGGGCCTTTTTGGAAGAACATTCACAGACAAAATATCCAAAGGGGGCAGGCATTGCGTAGTTGGTAAATCGATTGCCTTGTACACAGCTAACCTGGGTTTGATTCCCAACCCCGCACATAGAGTTAAAGATTTTTCTAAAAAAGGGATTTTTCTAACCCGAAAAGAGGTGAAATCTTTTGAATTTCATATGCTTGAAAATGTCTGACACCTTTCCCTTTCCGGCTGCTGTGTGGAATAATGACGCTGAATCCCTCTGGATAAAGACGCGTCATCTCTATATTTACCTATCTTATGAATTATTTGTCAATGTCATTCCAATCGAGGACGAGACATGTCAACGGCCCTCGTTCCAGAAGAATTCGAAGCGATTTTCTTCGGATTGAGTGCCTTTGACAGGTCTCGTGCTCGATTGGAATGATACTGACAAATAATTCATAAGATCAAGATAGAGATGGTGAGTCTTTATCCAGAGGGATTCAGTGTCTGTAGTGTAGAACTCCTGCCTAGGGAGTTGTGCATAGTCTACCTCGAGTAGGTTACGTCGTCCAATACCACGCACTCGGATTTCGTTGGCATCATCCAAGAGGTTGACATGACGAAATTTTTTCTAAATGCAAATGAGGAGCGCTTTAGTTTGCTTCAAATCAGAGAAAGTGTGCATTGGTTTCTTTTATTTACTGTTATTAGAGTGGCTCGAAAATGACATTTTTCAGCACAGCACTTTTTGAGTTCCTTTTGTGGTCCCAAATGCCTGTGAAAAGTTTGGGAGCGGTCGGTTGCTTCCCGGGTTTGCGCATTGCGTTTAAAGTTTGTATGGGATTTTATATGGGGAAATCAATTATTTTGCATTTACGTTAGTAAAGATCGCTATTTCACTCAATATGAAAAACCAGGTTTATAAAACGATAATTCAAACCTTGGTTAACAACTTTGTCGAAACCGGTAACTAGCTACGAGATTTCAAAAAATAGTTATAACGATTTTAAAACTTATGGTTCAATCCAAATGCAGAAATTAATTATTTCTTCCAACACTGTCAGTACACCACGACACCGATACTTTAAAGTTGAACAAATGAGAATATATTCATCGCAGAGACTTGGTACCTTTGAATGAATTGTTCAGAATGAATTGCTGAATAACACAGACGTAGTCAGAAAATGAAAAGAAGAGTAAGGGGGAGGTTTGTGTACTCCCCAGTTCCCTTTTTAGATAGTTTAGTATAACATAAGGAGCACATCTTCAACGCAGGTTTGTACCGTCGAATTAAAAATTAATCTTACGTGTTTGAGTGCTACTATTTAAGGGCTCTACTGTTATGTCATTTAAAATGGTACAACGGTTTATAAGTTTTACATATTTTAAAACCCTATTTCTTAGCCGTCAGAATTTTAAAAAAAAAATGCATATCCTTAGATTCCTTGAAGTCTTGGAATTGTTTTTTTTTGAAGTTTTCGTTTGAGAATCTAGGAACGAAACCAGGATAGTTACTTCAAACAAGCGTTTTTTTATGAAATTGAGTTAATTTCACGCAAAACAGAGGTGATCTTGGTGGACCAGCAATATACTTAAGGTTAGAACCCAACGCGATTTCCAGACCTGAGTTAGTTTTTGCATCAAGCAAAAATAACATAAATTTGTAGGTGTAAATCCTAAATATTGTAAATGTTTTTTCCCACAACAAAGATTGTAGTATGATTCATATTTGGGTCTCTCAAAATATTAAGAAAGTTCAGTCGTTGACTTTTACAAGGACGTAATGATTCTTTGTCTTATACAAAACAATCTAAAAAGGGACCTGGGGAGTACACAAGACCCCCCCACCCCCGCTTCTTTTCATTTTCTGACTACGTCTATTTTATTCAGCAATTCATTCTGAATATTTCATTCAAAGATACCAAGTCTCTGCGATGAATATATTCTCATTTATCTAAGTTTTTAATGTCGATGTCGGTGGTGCACCGGCAGTGTTGGAAAAACTAATCAATTTCTGCATTTGGATTTTACCATAAGTTTTAAAATCGTTATAACTATTTTTTGAAAACTCGTAGCTAGTTACGGTCTTCGACAAAGTTGTTAACCAAGGTTTGAACTATAGTTTTATGTAGCTGGTTTTTCATTATCAGTGAAATAGGGATCTTTATTAATTTAAATGCAAAATAATTGATTTCCCCATATAAAATCCCATGCAAACTTTGAACGCAATGCGCAAACCCGGGAAGCAACCAACCGCTACCAAATTTTGCACAGGCATTTTAGACCACAAAAGGAACTCAAAAAGTGCTGTGCCCGCTAGTTTAAATCATTTTGAAGTTTTCCCATACAACCGCGAGCCACTCTAGTAGTTATCCTCTACACGAAAAAAAATGTTCCCAAAATCGTGAATAAAGTGCCATGAATTCACGTTTTTACGTTACGCCAATCACGTTTTTACGTTACGAAAACCAGACCATGAAAAAAATCATGGCTTTTATAATTATGTTCAATTTCTCTTCAGTAACGCCCGCGTAACGGAGTGGAAATATTTGTTTTTGTTTTGTGAACTCCAGTCACGGATTCCGTCAAATTATTTCTAATTCGATTCTCAGTAAGCGAACTAGTTCACAACTTTATGAACATTATTCATAAATCCGAAAATTGAATCATGATTTTGTTCATAGATATAGGAACATTAGTTCACAAAATCAAAATTTTGTGGCTATATTTTCGTGAACTATTTCATGAAATTCGGAATTTTATTCATGAAAAGTCACCATCCAATATCCGTGCTCGTGAAATAGTTCACGAAATCATGAAATATTATTCATGTATTCGTGAACCGGTTCATGATTCCTAACAATATTAGCTACGATCCAATATCCGTGCTCGTGAAATAGTTCACGAAATCATGAAGTATCATTCATGTATTCATGAACTGGTTAATGATACCTAGTAAAACAGTCACGACTTATCATTCGTTTTCGTGAAAAAGTTCACGAAATCATAAAATATTATCCACGTATTCGTGAACTGGATCATGATTCCTAGTACATGATTTACGATCTATCTAGTATCTATTTGCGTGCTTGTGATATTTAGAAGATATCCCCAATCATTTACAATTTCATGCAACATGGTAATGAAATTTTTACGTGAACCCTTTCACAAAATTTGGAGTATTATTCGTGGAATCATTTTTGTTCCATGCACTTTTTCATGAAATACCCAGCTGCTAGCGACCAGTAATAGGTACGAGCAGTAGATACAAAAAAAAACTATTAGGACCTCGAACATCTTTATTCACTTGATAAGGTTTATTGTGATGTCTGGATAGAAAACGAAATCTGCACTGAGAACCTCACGTAGTGTGCGTGATATAGTTCACAGAACCAGATATCGCTGGAGAGTTTAATTTTAATGATCCAGTTCATATTGTCACGTTATTCCGAGTACAAAAACTGTTAGTAACCAAAAATAATAGATCACGATAATTAAGAATTAATATATTGTCTTCGAATTAATAAATTTTCGTACAGACTGAAATACTATACTAACTTAAACCTATTTTCACTTTGAACATTTCTCTACTTAAGTTAAAGTCAAAATGATAAAAAAACGCTATTGAAGAGCTCACAGCAAACATCTACCGGGTTATTCTGGCCGTACTGCGTGCGATGAGTAGAGCGCCGAAAGAAGTCCATTCTCCGCAGAGACCTACCAGGAACGTTGAAGTCCAGCTTAGCGAGAAGCAGAGGGCAGTCAATGTTGTCAGCGAGAAGATCGAACACAAAAAGTCGCTGCAGAAAAACTCTCCTGTTTTGTAGCGTAGGCAGGTTGATAAGAGCACAACGATGCTCATACGGTGGTAGTTCAAATCGATTTCTCCAGGGAAGCCGTCGAAGGGCATACCGGACGAAGCTCTTTTGCACCCGTTCTATGCGATTAATGTGTACGGTGTGATACGGGGCCCAAACGATAACTCCATACTCTAGAATGCTGCGTACCAGACTGATGTACAGTGTCTTCAGGCAGTAGACGTCGTTGAAATCTTGGGTGTTTCGTTTGATGAGTCCTAGTACTGCATAGGCTTTAGCAGTTACTGCATTGAAGTGTTCGATGAAACGTCGCTTACGGTCAAGTATAACACCAGGGTCCTTGATTGATGAAACTCGTTTTACTGGGGCAGCGCTCACTGCATACTCAAACGTAATTGGCGAGAGTATTCGTGTGAATGTGATTATGTTGCATTTCTGAATGTTTATAGTCATTCCGTTTCTATCACACTAACTCATGATCCTATCTATGTCCATCTGAAGTGCACAACAATCTACCAGAGTTGTTATGATGCGATAAATTTTCAGATCATCTGCGTACATCGCCTTACACGATGTCAATTCGCTGCAAATGTCATTCACAAAGAGCACGAAGAGAAGAGGTCCAAGGTGACTCCCTAGAGGTACACCCGATCTGATGTCGAATGGGTCTGAAAGTACAGTTCCAAGTCGCACAGATGCACTGCGGTTTGTACGAGAAGGTACGGTACGAGAAGATCCAATTGGTCAGCCAGTCCGGAAATCCGATTCGCCTCAACTTTTCAACAGCTAGCTGATGAGGAAGACGATCGAAGGCTTTGGAGAAATCTACATACACTGCATCAATTTGTTGTCGTTTCTCTAATTTATCAATCAGCGTTGACACATAGCTCATTAAGTTCGTCGTTGTTGAGCGCTTTCTAACAAACCCATGCTGATCTGTAGTGATGATGTGTTTTACTGCAGGGTAGAGAATATCTAACAGCATACTTTCAAAAACTTTTGGGAGGCAGCTCAGGATTGAAATTCCTCTGTAATTTATGACGTCATGGACGTTACCGGCTTTATGAATTGGTGTTATTAAAGCCTCCTTCCACTTGGCGGGAAAAATACTTTCACCGAGAGAGCGATTGAAAAGCATGGATATCGGTACAGCTAACGATGAAGAGCATTCCTTGACGAAACATGGTTGTATTCCGTCCGATCCTGGTCCCTTTGAACAACACCACGTAGATTGGTGTACACTTCGCGTTCGGTGAAAGATGTTACAGGCAAATTCAAGGAGAACGTCGGCAGACTACTCAGGTACGATTTAGACAAAGGTGGTGGGTTATTACTTACCACACTTTGAAAGAAAGACGAGAATAGATTTGCTGACTCCGCAGGTGTCGTTGAGGTCCTGTCACGGTAGTACACGTTTTCAGGAAAACCACGGGTGGATGTTTTGTTCCGCAAATAAGCCCAAAATTGCTTCGGCTCGTCCTTCATGTTACTCTCAAGTCGTGAAACGTATGATCGAAAGCAAGATGCATTCAATGATTGAAATTGTCGCTCTAAATCTCTCACAAACGATTTATCATCTTCACCTCTTTTCCGGAAAAATCGTTTACGAGTCTTCCTTAACCGATTTCGCAGATTGCGCAGCTCATCGTTCCACCAGGGGCGTTTATTTGTGCAACGGCGCTTTCGTCTTCTCAGAGGCACGTGTTGTTGAAAAATTAAGTCCAATTCGCGATAAAACCTATCCACAGCCTCGTCGAGAGTACCCAGTGATAATATTTCAATCCAATTGATGTTTGAGATTCTCGCATTTAGCTCGTCATAATCGCATTGATTAAAATCATACCACACATCTACATCGTCAATCACTGGTGAACCGTAAAGAGTCTCAATGGTCAAAACAAACGGATGATGATGACGATCCAATTTCATTAGCGGTACGGGTGGTTCTAGGATTTCAAAATCACTGGCACTACTTACAAAGGCTAAATCAAGTAATCTTCCACTGTCAGGTAGTTTACCTGTTGTAAACCAGAAGCGATCATAGTTTCGACTAACAACGGCGAAGAGAATTTACGAATACCATGCTGATATGATGAACATTAGTTACATTACTTTTTGAAAGTAAGCTCTAGAATAAAATATCATAACATGAACAGAAATTACGAAAATCGTGACTATGATCCTGAAATCATGAACACATATCACACAACTGGTGACAAAAATATCTAAAATCGTGACAAAGATCCTGAAATCATGATCATGAATTGCTCTATTCATGACTAAAATATCACGATAAAGTGAATAGAAATTACGAACATCGCGACTAAGATCTTGAAATCATGAACTTTGATCCCGCTAACGTCATAAGCATTCACAAGAATCGCGAATAAGCTCTTGAAATCATGAAGAACGTTTGACGGTCGACTGTATATCCCCAAATCGTGAACAAGAATCACGACAAAAACAAAACATGTCCAGGGAACAACAACAGTAACCCAACCAAACATTCTAATGTAACGCCATGTATATATTCGGGACAAACTGGTTTTTAGAAAACACAAATAGTTTTATGAATACGAGGTTTATTATTCATAATATCAGGAACTTGGTCACGGTTTTCGTAAATAGTTCAGTTCACGAAATCGTGACCTTTTGTTCATGAATTTATGAACGGATTTTTTCCGTGTAGGAAGAGATATGCGAAGACGCCATCTTGAGCCAGCTTACTGTCAAAATTTTGAGCCAGTCGATCATTATTTGACTGCATTGGTGCAATATTTTTGGGTAGTAATGTTAATTTTTTATTTTTGACGACAGTCTCTACTGACAGTCTTCCGGGTGTTTTAGCTGCCGGTCTGTGCAAATTTCTTGTTAAATTGCGTCACGTGTCACTCAAGCTTGATGCAGAAATATGGATGTGATCATTTCTGGAGAGTTGCTCTTTGAATTTCTTCTGGATCATTTCGTTTCGCTCTTCTACAGTCGTACATCGATATCTAACTTGGTTCGCCGCGGTAATCTACAAGGTGGAAGTAGTGATTTTGTAGAATGAAATTCAACAATTGGGTCATTAAGCTATATATAGTTTTCCGTTCCATTCGATAAATTTTAGGTCCAATATACATAATATAACATTATTTTTAAAAAAATCGCTGTAATACGTAAAAACGATTTTGTTGTTCTTTAAAATAAATCTTATGTAAACTTGGCAACCATACATAGGAAAACTGCGGTTGTTTACATCTGGCATATCAGGACAACACCCAAAATGAAAAAAACTATATGCACCATCCATTTTATGTCAAATAAAAATAACCCTCCGGGGAAACCGAGAAAACATGCCCTGTTTTTTTCTGACAGGGCATCATCTGTCGTGAAATTCGATATGTCAAATCCTTCCTATAGTGTCAAATCCAGACTGTCAACATATTTCTTTATTTTAAATTTTAATATTATTTTCACGTTATTGTTATTCCTGAGTTGGAAAAGAACATTGCTGCAATCACGAAAATCAGCTTTATCGATGAAAGTAATAAAAAACGACTTTTTTTTTCTCATTTAATGACCCAATTGAATACTTTACGGTGACGTCACAAATGAACTGAGTGTTAATTTTTGACAGTTCGCTTGTACTGTTTACATGAACTTAGAAAAATTCTTTACGATTTGCTTCGAGGGAATCTAGTCGTCCACAAATTTTTCTAAGTCCATGTAAACAGTACAAGCGAACTGTCAAGAAAAGTGAAGTTAACTGTGTCAGTAAAGAACCTTATATTGCAGAAAATAGCTTTATGATCCGACCGACCCACTGGAGTGCCTTGCAGGCACTTCAGAAACAAAGCAGAATTACTCCAAGTTAGAATATGATCGATCTGACTTCGTTTAACTCCATTAGACCAAGTCCATTTAAAACTGGTGTTAATACTAGTGCTTCTAATTGCGAGCGAATGTAAGATGATGAAAAGTGGCATCTGTTTTCCACTGTTATTGAAAACCTCATGACCAACACAATTCCCAATAAGAAGGGATTCTTCACGAGTAAGACCGTTATTAGTTATCTTGCTGCTAAAATACCCTGCAATAATTAGTCGCTTTTGACAACCTGTGCTACATTCAGCAAATGAATGGAATTATAGATCTATATGGCAATAGAAATTAAATTTTATTAAATTAAATCTTTTTCCAAATAAGATATTAAAATACCTGATACACTAGCTCAACTGTTGTTACGGCATTTAATTGGCAAGGGACTGGAAGGTGAAGTATATTTTTCAATATTAGGAGCCATAGTACTCAAGGGAGAGCAAGGAGCTGAAGGAAGAAAGTTTGCGTGGAAAGGGTCATATGAGCAAGCTTAGAGTTTACCGGCGACTTAACCCTTTGTTTGCTACCGCAGGAGTCAGGATCTTTTGGCATTGGAAATGCGAATCACCTGAGTAACTTGTTACTTCACGCTGTGGGAACCGACAAAAAGTTAAGTCACGGTAAACTTCCACACTACGCATTTGCGACGTTTGAAACTCATTGAATGAACTAGGTTTTTTTGTTTTTGTGGTCCCTCGCAAATTGCCTGCCTGAGTGTTTTATTTGATCGACTATTGTGACTGTATCAGCATCTGTCATATGGTCACATGTGTTGCTGGTTCGCACGGTGTCGGCAGCTTTCACCAAAGCTGCGACGTTGGGGCATCACGGTAAATTCTTGTTTACCATTTTTTTTTTGTTAACGACCTATTGAGTCAATTTGTCAACTGTTGTTACGGCATTTAATTAGCATTTCTAATGCCAAAAGATCCTGACTCCTGCGGTAGCAGACAAAGCGTTAAGTCGCCGGTAAACTGTAAGCTTGCTCATATAACCCTTTCCACGCTTTTTTAAACTTCCTTCTTTCAACTCCTTGCTCTCCCTTGAACACTACGACTCTTAATATTGAAAATATACTTCACCTTCCAGTCCCTTGCTAATTAGCATACTAGCTCCACACATTGAATATTTGCACCGCGATGGTAACGCTTTTTATTTCTATGTTGACGCCCTGTCCAATCACAATCGCAAGGCCCCGTTTGCTGGTCGAACGAGGACATCCAAGATACCACTAATTGGATGTAGCCATTTCAGCATAATCCGAGATAACCTAAAGAACCTCAATATGTACGTGTTAACCTGCCAAAAAATTATCCAGGCCGACACGTTTCTTCTCTGTTCTGGAACCATGGTTCAATATTAGCTGCATTTTACCCAGAAGGCGTTCCCTCCTCCAGTTACCAAACAGAAGCGATGCAATATTACACAATAAACACACTTGATATCCAACAGTGAGCTCACTTTATCCTTTTTTGTGGGAGTGCAGAACAAAATTATAATCGTCTCTAGGCAACAATAATAATTCCGTACTGCAGAAGCAGCAGAAAGTAATTCAAATGGCATTAGTCTTACAATCTGTTCCCATCGCTTCTAGCTTAAAAGATTTTACTGCACCTCACGAAAACGAAAGCACTTTATAACGGGACTAGATCCGGATAAAAACTAGCGATGGGGATTGCTTTTGCGGCGACAGACAGTAAATAAGTAATCCATTCCGAACATAGTGAAGGTACAGAGAACGTATTCGTCACTGTTGTGCTATCTTATGACAAGCGACATTCAGCACATTTCGATAACTCAATATAACTTTAGATAATTCCAAGACAGAGTGATTTGAAGCAAAAAATTCACAATTTCTCAGCGTGTTTCGTGCTAAAGAAGTAACCAAGCAAAATTTTAAAGTGCGGGGTTGGGAATCGAACCCAGGTGAGCTGTGTACAAGGCAATCGATTTGCCAATTACGCTATGCCCACCCCCAGCGTAGACTTTTATGGGGATTATTTGGTGTCGGAAACTATCCTTTTCGAACACGAAAATAGGCAATCCACTCCTACAGTAAAGTTTAGTTTTACGCCGCGACAGCTGCTGTTAAATGTGCACACAGAAGACACATTGAAGCACATTTCCTGATGGTGTGAGGAAATGAATGAATCCAGTTCCATTTCCAACTGCTGGACAAACGAGCAAAGAAACCTAAACAAAGCTTCCGGAACTTGTTTCCTTATTTCCTGCATTTGTTCGGTTAGTCCTAGAAGTATGTATATTGCTGGCATGCTAAATGAAGCGTGCCGCTAATTAAAAAGCAACAATGTTTTGTTCTATGTGGTAATGCTCAGATTTCTGCTTTCGGCAACGCTAATGCTGTCGGATAAATATATATATTACAGTGAGCAAAAGGCGTTTGGATTTGAGTTTAATCATAAAGCAGGAAAATTTGACAGGTAGGGGAGACTGGGAAAAGTCGATAAGGATTTCGTCTTTTGGCTGTAAGGCAAATGTAGTTGCTTCTTTCTAAAATTTAAATACACTACACTCTAGTTTACACCTTACTGAACATATAGTCTCAACCTCAAGATCAATTTTTTCAAAGGAATGATGAAAAAAATGTTTCTATTCATCTTCGTTAATTTATCAATTCACCACAAGACCAGGATTCATAAGTCATAATAGTTGACAACAACATTTTATGCGTTGCGTTGCGTAAGCAAAGTATACTTGCCGTTCGTAACCTAGATAGGGAAGTGCTCACTGTTGCATGGGTTGGCAAGAACAGCCCACCCACATGATCCGGCGAGCACCCCCGAGCAAATTGCGATGTCGATGGCGGATTCCGTCTGTCCACGGATAAAGGTCGAAATGGCATCGTTGCGAACAACGGATCCGTTGTTTTCGACTACTTTGGCGATATCGTTTCTTCTCCTGCTGCATGTACGGGAGCCCCACATCGTGTGGTGTCTGTTTATATTTCCCATGATGATAAATTGGGTCTCAACTTGCTCAATGTGCTGCTGAAGTTTGAACCGGGTACTACCGGAGATGGACAGGGATATGACGGTGCACTGGACTGGGTAACCAATCTTGCGGGCGCACCGGTTACTAGTTCGGTATCCAGAGATATCGATTGGGATGGCTTATCGACCTAAATGGCCAGATCTTCGCTGGCGATTATTGTAATTTAATAAGATAGGCTTACGGCTAGCTGCCCAAAAGGGACGGCCTATGTGCGGATCTCCTTTACATCAGGACCACCAAACGGCCCAAAATGCAGTGTCATGCATATATTGCCAAAGGTGCATATGAGTTAGGGAGATGGTATAGACTTACCCGATGCATGACGTGGTTGTCTCCCTGAGTAGCGCCATTTGCGTCGTCGATTGTCATTCAGGATCAGGCGGAACGTTCGTGCGGACCCCTCCCTTTCGCTTTTCGAACTGCTTTTGCCAACCGCGCTAATCGAGCAACAGAACTGCGCTTTCGCTGCATGAAAAATGTCAAGTACACCTCGTGCAATTTCACACGGGACCTGATTGCATCAGCTGGCCCCTTCTCGTTGACACCACCACGCGGTTTCACTCTGGACACTTTTTTTCACGGATCGTTTTACGAACACTCTGGCATAGCCAGGAAAAAAGAGGAGATTTCCACGAACATACGGTTGCTTTTTGCTTTCCCCTCTCTTTCATTGACGTTGTCGAATCAATGTTGTCAACTATTGACTTTTGAGCGCAGTATGCATTTGCCTTTCTTCATGATTTCTGTAGCTGAGTACCTGCACGTTCCCTTTGAATACCTCATATTGCACCAAATTTAACTTAAATAATTATTAACGTAACACGGAATCCCACGAGTATCGGTGTCCAAACTATTATGTCGGATTTGTCTGATTTTGGATGTGCATTTCCTGCAGCGCCAAGCGGATGTGTTCTGTCTGAGCAATGATCCTTTGCAGATCTCCCAGGCATCCTCCGTGTTCCACTCGATGGCCAGTGTTGTTGGTTTGATCGTCGAAGCAGTGCAGTGAAGGTACCCGTAACCTCCGACGGCGTTGTTGTGAATGCCTACGGGAGATATTCAAACAGCGGACGGTTCCGAACGGGCCGGCACAGGAAAGTGGGCGCTTGTGTTTCCGCTAGGTAGAATTTTTTGGAGCGGTAGGGTTTGCGGTGAGAAGACAGATACTCTCGTCTTGGCAATGATTAGTTTGCAACTGATGTTGGGTGGTGGTCTGTTTCTTGGGTGCATCCATGCCAAAGACTTTTCCGGCCGCTGTACCTGTGAGCGAAAATGCAGATGGATTTCTATTGGGGTTGAGTGTGCTGGTACGTTCCCGGATGGTGCTCGGGCTTCCTGCACCAGCAGCCGCCGGGGGAGCACCGTTACAAGATGGAACATCCCAGTCAGGGCCGGCACGGAGAAGTGGGCATCTCAGTTGGTTATGGTCACAGATGTGTTGAGATTTAGCGTGATCAGCATGGTACCCTTCTTAGACGTGCTACCCTAGATGTACTATCTTATTTTCTTGCTAGTACCACATGGAACCAAGCTAAGCTCTCGTCGAACTCGTTGCTGTTGGTGTTTGGATTTGCCCCGGCTAAGAATTCTTCCTGGTTGCCCGCCAGGTGCGGAAGGATCGGGAGACTTCAGCCGGTCCTCGCTGTTATTGAACTGATTGCTTGCTCTTCTAGTTTCAGGTGTCGTTTTTACGATTAGGCGGATGGATCTCCTGTTCTGGAACCCTGCAAGGTATGGGGCGCCGGAGCTGGCATTGATTCCCGTTGTTTGGGGTTACTGTGTTGGAGGATTTTCTGGTTTCTGGTCTGTGGTAAATGTTTGTGAAGCGGTACAATAAATGCTAGTTGTGATATTAAAGATACTTCCGTGTGAGGGTTTCAATTATTCTGTGTCGACAGCCGCCGGCGGTGCATCAGACATGTCCGGAACTTTTCTGATCAGGGTCGACACAGGTAGGCTTCGTTTAATATTGCAGTCGAATTTTATGTTGTTTGTTGTCGTCCCAATAAGGATTCTGCGATTCGGAAATATCGAGGGACACTTGGGACACGGATTTTTGTAGTGCTTCGAGATGTTCCAAGTTCCGACTAATGAAGGGCTGTTGTTGCAGGAGCTCGATCGTGTCATCCTTTGGGTTTTGGTGGTGTTGGTTAGCTCTATTTATTCCGTTCGTTACTTCTAACTGTTGTTGTTTGGTAATTCTGAGTTGGCGGAGAGCCTCACCTAGGTTTTTTAGGCATGGTATCTCGTCGTCCCGGTTGTTTCCCTTTAGCGGATTAATCTTTCCGCTTTTAGCTTAATAATTTCCTCCTTAAGACTGGCGGTAGTATAGTCCTTCTAGTCTCTTCTCGAATCCGAGCGGTATCGAGTCTGTTTGGCAAAGCTGGGTCATCTGTGGTGTTGTGTGATCGCCGTTGCAGTTTATGCACTTCGGGTCGTTGGTGCATGAATTGTCTTGGTCTGATTGGTAGTTCTGACTTCAATTTAAGCAAGTTTCCTGGTTGGGACACGCTCTAGAACCATGCCCATTTTTTCACTGCTGGAGCATAACATAGGAGTAGGGAAGTACAGCCAGACACTTGTGCATACCTGGTCGAGATAGATGTATTCGGGAAGGACTGAACCGTGGAACGATATCACCGCAAGGAAGGTATTGCTTAAAACCCCGTTGAATTACTTGGTGATCCTAGGGACCGCTACAACTCCTTGACCTGTCAGCTCCTTTAGGAATTCGTCAATAGCCCTATCTTTGGTGTCGATGTCGTATATCACACCCTGAGTGATAATGAGCGTGGGGTGAGAGACCACCTCAACCTTTTGGTCGTCGATCAACTCGTTCATACGCAGCGGTGCATGATTCGCCGGATCACGAGCAGCTTGTAGTCAGTCGGGCATCGGACTTGCCTTCTGACGCTATGGCTCGCAGTAGCAAAGTCTGTTTATCGATTATGTCACCTGAGTTTAAGTACCTAGGCAACGTCCGACTTAAAAGAGGTTCCCCTGATGGGGGGGAAGTTCGTTGGGTGGGCGGAAACATTGGAAAAACCATGTTGACGGTTCAAAAACTGTTGGTTTGATAGAGGTGCATTGGTACTCAGCTCCTTTGGGGCTTGTGCATTTGGTATCGGTAGGAAAAAATCGTTTCAGGTTTTTTCGCTAAAAAATCGAGTCTTTGCACGGTGTATTTATTAGAACAACTTTATGCAAAAAATTCAGCATCTCTGAAACTTCGGAATGTGAAAGAATAGACTTTCTCCTTTCATATGAAACTAAAATCAAAATAATCCGTCGGGGGGTCCAGAGCAACTTTTTTTTAAGTTTTTTTCGTAACAACATAGGTTTTACTACTCGAGCTAGTTAATATTTCTGTCTCTAGATGGTGCTTTAGACATTCAAACAACACTAAAAGTGAGAATTTGGTACAAAATTTAATTGTCTACAAGTTTGTTGACAACTAAAAATTGATCTGAAATCGCCCGGAAAAGTTGTTTAAGATTTTAACCAATTTATATCTAAGATAGTTTCACACGAGGCCTAGTGGTTTGGAAATATATTTTCTCGCCATTATTTCATTACCAAAAAAACAATTTTTTGGTTCAAGTTTTCCGATAGGTTCGAAGGAACTACCATTCATCGGAAGGTAGTGCTTGGTTACAAGGGTTTACTTACATTTATGTTTTAGAAGGGACCATATGTCGCAAAATTTAGGTTATGAACGTCAGCTATTATAATTCCGTTCAAGACGAAATGTTGAGACACACCGTTTCTAATTGAACGCAAACCACAGCAGTAACTGTCCAAATTAGTGGTTAGCGTGAAACGATTTATTCAAATATTCTCCGCAAAGTATATTGTGACAGTTGGATTTTACGAGCATTTCCTATCAATTATGCGAGATATCGTTAGTAAATTGATCCTAGATTATGCGAAATGCATTACTTTTGAAAACAAAATATGATTTGAGTACAAGAAAAACCTTATATACATACAAGTCCTCGAATATATCTCCCAAAAATAATCTTGATCCAAAAACTCAAAGTTTTTTGTTGACTGTTTGTCACATTGAGTTATTTTTGAAAAAGATAATCAGCGGTTTTAACCAAGCGTTACGATGAAATCCGCGAAATATTGCAATGGTGTTAAAAGTTTCATTGGGTTTGTTCAAATATAAAGATTGAAGTTCAGGACAAGTGAATTTTTGTACGAAGATGCTAACAGAGTAGGAGGTTCATGCAAGAATAGTTATCAGTCATCCCCGAGAACAATCGAAAAAATAAAAAAGAAGGCATACATCATTGAAAAAGCTGTTTCTGCGGGAGGAATCACTCACCATCTTGGAAAAGAATACTAATATCATACTAGTTTGGTCAACACTTATCTAAGACTTCTCATCCCAAAAATATTAATAGTGCCCTATATCTGGTGGAATCTAGAATTATAATTTTCAGCTAAAAGATGAGACTTTCCAAGCTCTCAAATTCCGCTGAATGCACTTTTCAACTAAACACAACTATTTGGCAAATAAAAAAATTGCGTGTGAATTGACTTACAAACCACTAGGGCTTCTGTGAAACTAGACCTAGACTTCGTTAAAATAATAAACAACTTTTCCGGATAATTTCAAATCGGTTTTTAATTGTTAACAAAGTTGTAGATAATTAAATTATCTATCAGATTCTCACTTTTAGTGTTGTTCGAATGTCTAAAGCACCATCTAGGGGCAGAAATATGAACTAGTTCCATTGTAAAATCTATGTTTTCACGAAAAAAATATAAAAAAAAAGTTGCTCTAGACCCCCCGACGGATTATTTTGATGTTTGTTTCAAATGAAAGGGGAAAGCCCATTCTATCATATCCTGAAGTTGTTTAAAAAAGACACCGTGTTTGCTCTGACGAAGACACACTGAACTTATAACTCGCGGAAATGGGCCGTGGGAAAACCGTGAACTATATTGACCGGGTGGCACAAATCTCCGGTCAACATGCGCAACGTGCCATTTGAGCCAATCTCTTTTGATTCCTGAATTCCGAACTTTGGGAGGTATACCGGAGGCGTGGGCCGAGCGGAACTTTGGGTTTCTAAACGCGGAGCCTGTTTTGAAGACAACCGACGGCTCCGAGTGAACCTGACTACCGCAACTACATACCCACCCACAAAGTTGAAATTGATGGAGTGGTCACCGATTTGAGTTTGTTTGGCATTGATCTACTGAAGTACGGGGTTTGTGTTGCTGTGATTAACCCTCAAAAAGGCAAGCTAAAACTACGACTTCAAGAAGAATCGCTCATAAGACTCAATTAAATCAAAAGCTTCTTTTTTATCGTTTTATTAGTGAGATATTCGAAAGCCTGAACACACTCTATCATTTGTATTTCAAATTACAAGACCATTGCAACTAGAGAACTGTAACTATCCGGGCCTCTCAAACCCCTTGCCATTTTGAGGGTTAAAGGACCCCTAGCTCCAGTGAGAGAAGATTTTGGATGACAAAGGACCGGTGTGGCAAATACACAGAAAATCTTCATGATAACTCTTGCTGAAAGGCGTGCCTATTTAGGGGAGAGCCCAATTGATCTATTACCATGCCCTCATACCAAAAGTTCTCGGAGAATCTGAAGCGGTGCTCTAAGCATTCATCACGACAAAATATTATGCTGTGTTGGCTAAAGAAGAGTGCAACTCTGACATCCCCTTGAGGAGATTTCTGTTACTGCACCTTAAAACTATAAGCAGATAGGAATTCTTGAAAAGGCTAAAGTTTTTCTCTTGAGAGGTCACCAAATATAATAGCTCGAGGAAGCGGTGATACAAATCCTCTGATCTTAGAAGTTCGATATCAAACGAGTTTCCAGCGTCTCTAAGAACACCAAAAATCTCAGTGGCTCAACATTTCAACAAGGGATTTGGTGCAGAATTGGGTGGGCTTAGGTTGGACACCGGCCACTTTGTGTTATTTCGGAACTCCTCTTGGGACCGAGGGGACTCTAATTGTTACGAAACGACATGGGGTTGTCTTCTCGATTTTTATATTTCAATTGCAGACGTTTTAACTTAAGGTTCATAAGCCTCTAATAATCTCCAAAAATCGATTTACCAACTTCGCTATGCCCGCCTCCTGGCTTTTCGACGAGAATCGATTTTACAGAGAAAGCTTGGCTTATTGTTCTTAAAACTTGGTTTTATATTTCTAATTGGTTGGTGCCCTTAGCTAGGGGCTAATCCGGCAAACCGCTTGCTACGTGCCTGAATCTGGGGTACCATTCATATCTTTCTTTATAAACCTCTTGCTTATTGAATGTCTTGTTCTAAATTAGCATTATCAAAGAGAAACTTCGAAGTTTTTCGGCACGTTTGACTCATGATAGTTGGAAGCAATTCATTGTATGTTCGAGCCCCAATCTGGAAAGATTCTCTGTATTAGTACACGGTAAAAAATCTTCACGTTGTTGGAAAGTGATTTGCAGTTGATTTCGCACTACTTGCTCAACATTTCAATGCGATGTGTCAATCTGTTGGAATGGATCATTTAAAAGCGCTACGAAATCAACAGCAAATCACTTTCATTTGAAATGTGTTGCACATTGCTTCTAATAGATCTTGCATTTAACTATATACGTATTCCTTACGGTATATCCCATTATGGATTACCTGAGAACAAATAATTACATAATAAATTAACTACAAGTAAAATATACAATACTCACGTTCTACATTTCTTTGGAAATGCAAATTTTCCATTTTTGCTCCTATTTCCGAGCATACGTTTAGTGTTTTGACACTTGTAATTAAAGATGGAACCACTCAAATTCCATAGATTAGTACAGTGGTGCGAATTCAATGGATATTCATTTCAATTTAAAGATCATTTCTATTAAATAGCTTTCAAAGACCAGGTCATTCTGATACGAGTTATAAATCCTTAGAAAATCAATGCTAAGTCACTTCAATTGTTAGTGATACATGATAAACTGAATCAAGTGCAACATCATTTGAATTAGACGTGACAATTTTTTACCGTGTAGGATCGTAGCAATAGCCTGGCCATTTTCCTGTTTCTCAAAAAACGGTTGTAAAACCTTTCTATACAGCAAGCGAATATCCCACTAAGGTATAGTGGCAAGGTTGTGTTGTCTAAAGTTCTGGGTACTTGTCTGTTTTTTCTAGTTTTTTTCTCTCAGTTATATTTTATTTATTTATTTATTAATTATGGAGTTCAGTTATATTGTTTAATTTCAGCTGTTTTAACCACAGTAAGCCAATATGACATAACATGTTGTAAAAAAGCAATAATCTTTCCATTTCCCAATAACCATAATATTACCCAAACTTTGTTCTAGTTCCTAACAATCAATCATTTGGCACAAAATGCCTGATTTGAGCAGAGGATTTTAAATACACAAAAAGTCATATAAAAAAGATTATATTAGTAAGAGTTTTGGAACCATATTTTAGAGAAATATTTTCAAGCTCAACACAGGCGTCCTAGAAACTAAATCCCCGATACTGTTTCACAATCACTTATCCAGTCGAAATAAAACGAGTTTGCCCTTATACTTTGGCTGGACCAAAGCAAGGAAACACTTGGTGCGTTATTTTTTTTTCGTTCTCCTTCGCGAGCAAGCAAATCCTTTTGCAAAAGCTGAACCTTACAAGATTGATAAAATACATTTAAGCCAATAAATATTAATGTGATTAGCAGACAATCTCTTTGGTAAAAAGTAAAACTGAATAAACGAGATAAATGTGACCGCGTAATATAGTGTTTGTAACAATGAGAAACTAAACAATATAAAACCTAGACTAGCAAACCGAACGAAATGTTTACTAAGCAGTATGTTCTGCATCAAAGAGTTTCAAACCAACGTTGAATAAACGACTATCACCTGTTAAAAAAAACTTTCTACTCAAGTTTAGCAATACCAGCAAAAACATCTTTTGAATGTTCTCGTTTTATCCTGGAGGCAACTTCAAAAGATTAACAGCGTTCATATCTTTCCAAGTCTATAGAATAAAGTTCAGAAATATTGGAACTCTGCGGCCACTAAATGGTAATGCTGAGATATCAGAAATATCAGAAATAAAATCCCTTCTTCTAGAGTAACTGTTGAAATGTTAGTGCTGTAAGATGTTAACGTTTATACATGATTTCCAGTTGAAAATCAAAACTGAAAAAAACTACTTTTAGAACAAGTGATGTTAGTGATATCAGGCAGTCGTCTTGTAAAAGTCATCAAAATTTTTATCAAAATCATATTCACCATAAATCGATGGGAGCGACTCATTCCCAGATCAGCATTCGTACCGTCGCGAACGATTGTTGTTCGTCGACAGGTCGGATCCGATTCGCTATAGGTCGCTCCCCTCGCAAGAAATTGCAAATGTCAATCAGTCCGTGTACCGTCAGCTGTTTGTCGATCAAATCGATGTGATTCTCAATACACTCTCAGTAAATGTCAAACCAAACCAGCAAATAATACCAAAATGAAATGTTCAAACAAATCATTCAACGTTCATAGTCTTCAAACAGAACTAAGCAAGCGAACATCTATCAAACTCAAGTACCTTTCCACGTTTCAACAATGTAGCGCCAAAAAGTAGGAAAACAAAAATTTTAGAAACCGATTTCAACATTCACCACCGCATTTGTGTAGAGTAGTGAATCCGCCTTCACGGGGACAGCCGGCTGTCAACTTGTTGCTATCAGCTCTTTTGACAATCCAAACCACGATAGAACAGCAAAAAATAAAACATAATCCGTAGCACATCCCAATAATAGATTGTGTTGTACGAACAGGTGATTTCGAGCTAGGAAAACATTTATACTTTCGTCTACCGTTCAGTTATAACTATGAAATGACAAAAAATGATGCGAAACTGTAAGGAAAACTCCAATTTAAGCAAATCGAAATCATAGCAGAAGACAAATAAAGTCGTGTAAAGAGAAGCAAAACATTTATAGACAAAGAAAGGAAGTTGAATCTTTTGCAGACTGATGCAGATTTACGCTATAGAGAAAACGCGGATGAATTAGGTAAACAAACAAACAAAAAATACGGACTCACTCCCGCAATTATTTTCATATTTTGTTGACTTAATGCTAACATGGAATATGAACCATCTCTCTGTACAAATTCGCGTCCTTAATGTAAGCTGTTTCCATGGAAAATATCAAAACAAACACACAAGCATAGCTATAGAAAAACTTGTTGTCGGAGGTCAGATTCTAAACCAAACAGAAACAAACATCAGCATAGAATAAACTTTTTTCTCAAAACTTAATATAAACTCTTGTTGCTCCGCACAGCGACGCACTTTTGTACGAAAGTGAAATGTAATTTAGAGACTACATAATGTTGATATCTCGAAAGGATGTAACTGATA
The DNA here is from genome assembly GCF_030247195.1 of Topomyia yanbarensis. NCBI lineage: Eukaryota > Metazoa > Arthropoda > Insecta > Diptera > Culicidae > Topomyia > Topomyia yanbarensis. Next base: position 1,702 of record NW_026683564.1, on the reverse strand, counting down.
CATAGAACAGAAGCAAAGAAGCATATTTTTCTATTACTTTAGCAAAGAAACTAGTACTACTATAAATAGCGTTACATGGCACCGCTGACAGAAAACAAAACTTACCAGCTATTTCCGACTCGTCCCTCTTAGCTATGGTAAAAAATGTGCACAATAGGCTCCGAAATTGGGGGTCCAAGAACTTGCGTGGAATGATAGCAATCAATGGTGTGAACGAACGTCTTCTAGGTATGCGGAATCTATCGAAATTAAAGCTCTATTGTAGCTATCGGGGCTTACGGCTGTACGCTCCGACGACTCGATCAATGTAACAAGACGTGACAAAATAAAGGATGTTTCAAATATTTTCACTTTTCAAGAGGAAACGGTGTCGTTTTTTTTTGTTTCTGGAACTCCGAAAA
>NW_026683564.1:0-801 GCF_030247195.1 Topomyia yanbarensis | reverse complement strand
TCTTCCTCCAAAACAACAGGAAGTACTGTGGTAAGGATTTTGGTAGGCTTGATGCTCAAGAAGAGAAAGGAGATTAAAGAGCTGAATTAACTTTTCCTCTTGCAAAGGCGATTTGTAATTTTTAGTAATTTCTGTAGTATATTTTTAAAATTTCTTCGAAAATGATCTTTAACTTTCGTTTGCCGTGTGTGTACTTTAACACCACTACTCCAAAACTACAGGGAAAAAATCCGTTCATACATACATGGACCAAAAATCACGATTTCGTGAACTGAACGACTGAACTGAACGAAAATCATGTCCAAGTTCCTGAAACTATTGATAACAAATTTAGCATTCATGAAACTATGTGTGTTTTCAAAAAACTAGTTGGCGCAAAAATATACCTTCATGGCGCTACATTGCAATTTTCGGTTGGTTTACTCTTTTTGTTACCTGGAATATTTTACTATTATTCTTATTTTTTTTTTTTTTGATACACGGGTCTGTAGTATATCTGTAGTATATAGTATATCATAGTAGTTTGTAGTATATCAACTAAACGATGTTCAATTTCTCATCACGTTACTGTGATATTTTATTCACGAGTTTTTTGTTGGATTTTGGCAGATTAGTGTGACTTATGTTTATGATTTCAGGAACTCACTCACGATTTCCGCAATTTCTGTTCACGTTATCGCTATATTACAATCACAAATAAAATGATTTATGCTCATCGTTTCAGGATCGTAGTCCCGATTTTATGATATTTTGGTCAACAGTAGTGTAATTTATGTCCATGATTTCAAAATCTTTTTCACG